>NC_058374.1:142062500-142145000 GCF_018350175.1 Felis catus
GAGCCCCCCCCTGTTTTGCATATTTTAATCCACTCTATATTTGGAACGAGAAAAGGAACAAATATCTCTGTCCTTAATAGCTTCCCTTCCCCTGCCCTACAGCCCCCCCCTTCCCCCCCCCCCCCACTGGTTCCGCTGCTGCTGCCCAGTCTTCCATCTCTGGCCCCTCACTGCCACTGCCACCCCACATGGGGCGGGGGACGCTCCAGCTGGTCTGGGGTTGGCCAGGGTCCTAGTAGCCCGCCCTGGGGCCCCAGCTCGGCCCTCTCCCCTCGCTGAGCTATAGTGTGCCCCACCGACCCTTCAGGTGCTGCGTGGAGGAGGGGCGGCAGGCAGCGAGTCCTGCTGGGCACTAGCCAGGTCAGGTGGCCTGGGAGACCATTGCCCTGGGGAGGGGCAGGGCCCTGGCATCCGCCCCAGCCAAGTCCCTCACAGGGTCCCTTCCCAGGAGGGGTCTAGCCTCCTCCCCACACTGTTGGGCAACCACAGCAGAGAAGCCTCCCTGCCTCAGACCCCAAAGTCTCCTGTTCCTGCCCTGTGTGTGTGTGTGTGCGCGCACGCACGTGCGAGTGTGTGAAACTCTGGGTGCGGCTGAGTGCGTCGGAGCCCTGTGTGTGCCTGACTGGAGTGTGGTCCCAACGGGCCACTCTGGACTAGTGTGGGGGCTTCAGCAGTGTGCACAGGGTGCATGTATGGGTGTGTCCCTGTGAAAGCACCCCATTTCCACTTCCAAAGAAAGTCAGAGGCACCCTAGGACCTGCTGTTTGCCCAGCCCGTCCTTCCAGAGCCTCGTCTAGCCTGAGCGGGCCTCCTTGGTGAGGCTCTGCTGCTTGGACAGGCTCCCAAGAGCCCTTGGAGGCAGTGCCCCACCCCCCACTGGGCTTCTGGGGAGGGGGGATCATAGAGGACCCCTAGAGTCAGGCCACCGCAAGCCCTGGGGAGAGGCAAAGACCCCAGAGGGCACCCCAGCCCCCCTTACTGTGACTCCTCACACTCAGCAATGACCTGTGGGGTGGGGGGCCCTGGGACGTTTTTAAACCTAGGGTTTGGAGTCTGGACTAAGCTCCATCCACGTCACTCACAAGTTTCTGTTTATATTTCTAGCTTTTTTTAATAAAAAAAAAAAAAACAGAAAACTGAAGTTTTCACAGCCCAGGGGCCTGGCACGCCGGTCTGTGCCCGCCTGCCCCGCCCTGGCCCACCGGCCCCATTCCCTGGGCAGAGTCACACCCAGTAACCCTCTCACCGACAGACCAGGTCACACACAGCAGCAGTCACTGTAACAGACTGCCACATACACCCTCAGTCTCACACTCACCTGTGGGTTTTTGGTTCCGTTCAATTTGGGTTTTTAACTTTACAGGGTCAGTCCCGCTTCACCCCTCCTTTTGTATGGAGTTCCATCCGGGGGATTTCACCCCTGCTCCAGTCCTGAGGCCTCCTGACCCTGACGTTGTGATACACCCCACAGAGATCTATGTTTCTTATATTATTATTATTGATAATAATTATTATAATATTATTATGTAATAAATTTATAAGAAATGAAGCCGTCTCTCAGTTGCCTGTTTGAGGAGGTATTGGGAGCACAAACTGCTGGCCCCTGAATGGGACGAACCTCAGCCTTGACACGAGCATTCGGCCACATGCACTGGTGACTCTCAGCCCTGTCTCAGTCTCCTTGTTGACCCCACGTCCCCATGCCAGGCTTCTCTTCGCATCTCTTCCGGACTCCTGCTGGGCCTCAGCTCATGCTTCCTGTCTGGAAGCTTTTCTCTCTGCCCACCAGCTCACTGAGTGTAGCCCTCCTGAGGTAGGAGTCCAGTTGTCCTCTGTCCCCCTGCCCCACCTCCCCCACTGTGTCCATTCGTTTCTGAATTCTTTGAACCTTCTCATGTCTGTGCCTGCTGTCCTGCCCCCATGGCTACTGCCCTTTTCCGGGCTTTACTACCCCCCCACCCCCACCCCACCTGAGCTGACAGTCATGTGAGCAGCTGGCTGCTACCAGCCAATGATGTGGCAAGGCTAGTGTGGCACCGGGTGGGGCGTGGCCCACCCACAGGAAGGGCAGAGGCACCTTAAGGGTGGAAGAGAGGGTGAACAGTGTGGATGGATGGATATCTTCCCACAGAGTGGGCACAGGAGGCCCAGCGGGAGTTGGGAGAGGGCTCCTCAGGCATCAGTCACCTGACAGGGTCTTGGCAGGGGCAGTGCCTGCAGATCCTGGCCCCACTGGGTCAAGGTGGAGTGCAGATCTGACAGAGTAATAAACGTGGACCTTGACTTGGGTTATCGATGGTCAGGGGTGGGACCAGTGGGAGATACCACCGGAAAGTGTGAAGATCCCAGAGAGAGTGAAGTGGCTGGGAGACGGACAGACTCCAGTGTCTTCACCCAGAGGAGGTAGGGGCAGGCAGAGGTGCTTTGAGGGAGCAAGTGCAGGTCTGGCTGGCCTGGGAGGGAGGGTGAGGCCCTGTGAGGCTTGGACCTTGAGAGGCTTGCAGGCTATCTAGAAAGCCCCACAATTTCAAATTTTCAACTTTTTCAAAATTTTAGTTTTCATTTTCAAGTCAGAAACTGTGGTCAGCATACAGAAGAGGCCATGAAGGAAGTCAAGGAGTAAGGAACTGGGAGGGTCTAAATGTGGGGGCAGAGGTGGGACCCTGCCTGACTTGCTGTCTGCCTGAGCCAGGGTGTTGGGGGGCTGGTATCCTCTGCACGAGGAGCCCTGGGTCTCTCTGGGTCTGGGTCAGAGCTTGGGGTAAGTACAGCTTTTCAACAGAAGAGAGGAGGAGGAAGAGGAAGGCAACAAGCCTTCCATAGAAAGGGCATCACCCACTCTGGCTCCTAAGGGGTTTGGGGGAGAAAATGAATACCCCCCACCCTCATACCTCAGAAGACAAGTCAGAACCTTCAGTGCCTGTGAGAGCAGACGTGGCAGAGGAAATCCTCTCTGCAAGTTGAGGACTAGGGGAGCTGCAGCCCCAAATGCTTTGGGGCAAAGACATTTTCACTCAGGGCTAAGGTCTCCTCATGACCTCAACATATCCTTTTGGGGGCCCTAAGCAACTCACCAACACTCTTTCTGGAGCCTGGAGCAGAGGCTGCAGCCCCAACTCTCCCTCACCCCAGCCACCACTGCCTGAGGTCCTGTGAACAACTTGGGCTGGATGGATGGACGTGTCTGCTCTGCAGAGGGTCTCGCTGGAGAATGGGTGGGGTGGGAACCTCAAGGGTTAGAGATAAGGGTGAGGAAAGATGAGGTAGGAGTTGGACTGGTCAGGGGAGCAGGGGTAGGAGTTCAGAAGTGAGGGGCAGGAATCAGGCTGCGGTAAGCAAGGGGGCATATGGGGGTGGGAAGGGAAGGAGGGAGGTGAGGTGGGGGGGGATGGGGAAGCCCTCATCCTGCTCCCTGTGCTGGGAGCTTCAACTTGCTTTGAGTCAAGCCTCTAGTAGCCATTGGGACCCCCTTTTTTTAAATAAAAATTTTTAATGTTTATTTATTTTGAGAGAGAGAGTGAGAGTGAGCAGAGGAGGGGCAGAGAGAGAGGGAGACACAGAATCTGAAGCAGGCTCCAGGCTCCGAGCTGTCAGCACAGAACCTGATGTGGGGCTCGAACTCACAACCCATGAGATCATGACCTGAGCCAAAGTCAGATGCTCAACCGACTGAGCCACCCAGGCACCCCTGGGATCCCTTCCTCTGGCCCCAGACTCCTACCGTCTGGTACCTTCCTGCCTCTCTCCCTTGTGCTTTGGAACAGCGTGGAGAAGTCACTCTTATTTGAGATGTTTGCTTCTTCCATTAGGGTTAATGACAGAATTAGACCTGGTAGGCCATGTTCCTATCCCTCATTACTGTGGCCATGGGGGCAGGTATGGACTGGCAGCCCTTTCTAAAATCAGGAGTGAGTGTTACTCTGTGGAGTCAGATAGTAGTTGCCCTCTAGAATCTAGACATTGGGACTTCAACTTTGTTACTGCATAACCCTAAATGTTTTGAAAAACTAGGTGCTACTTTTCATCTTGAATCTTATAACTAACATTTTCGTCATATGGTTAAATACTTGCAAAGGTTGTGATTTCTAGAAAATTGTACATATTAGCATTAAAATTAATGTTGACATCATTCCGTTAAATGATTCTCATGGACCTAAATACCATATCAGTTTTATACCCATCAAAATCTTATAAAAACACCTGAATAGGTGTTTTCTTAAGTAGTCAAAACTTCCATGATCACTTGAATTCTTGCTGCAACGTCTTGAGGTATAATTCCAAAGCCTTTTTGGTTACTTTATCAGGCACAATCTGACACTTGGCTAAAATAAGCGAGGACTCCTAACAGTAGGTGAATTGTAACTTAGGTTTGTGAAATAGGACTTCCTGAACTTCAGGTAGAGGAGGAGAGATCACCTGATATGAAGGCTTAAAAAAAAAAAAAAAAAAAAGAAACCTAAACACAGGAGCAGAGTCCTCCTGAAATCAGGTAGAAGAAATATGTTCTGTGACACTCAGGTCTGAGAAGAGATCCTAACAGTCGGGTAAAGTGCACAAGGGCCCTGAAACTCTCCTAGGAGAGATGACTCCCTACACTCAGGTAGAAAAGAGAGCGCCCCACTGACATGCAGGGGGCAGTGATAAAAATCTTGTGATACTCACATAGTTGATGTTATTGAGACCCAGTTACATTCCTCTAGGGGAAAGAAAACCTGTTGCTTGTCAGGAAGGTAAATAATGCATATCAAAACTCAAGTGGAATCATTCTGCCACTAATTGGGGGGATATGGCTTTGTCACTCCCTACTAAACAAAGATAAGATGTCCTGGGCCAGTGTTAGAAGATGGAGGAGGAACAGGAAAGTATTCCCCAGAGAAGGCACTTTGAGACTGGAAAACCAAGCAGGCCACTACATACTGTTTACTCTGAGTTTGTTTTTGTTACGATTTAATTTTGAGTAAGCTCTACACCCAGCATGGGGCTTGAGCTCACAACCCTGAGATCAAGAGTCACACGCTCTACTGACTGAGTCATCCAAGCACCCCTGTTTACAGAGTTTTATTCAGGTGGATTGGGCAGAGAATGACTGCATAGTTGAAAGATTTCATACGATGAGGCACATGCAGAAGGGCCGTAGTGAGATTGCACCTAATGGACAGCCGACCTTTAATTAGCTCTTGTGTCACCACCTGTGCCTCAGCAAGGGGAAAGACTATGTTATCTCCAACAGATTCTTGGGGGAGGGGGTGAAAACAAGCCTTCCCCCATCCTGGCCTTGGCAGGCATTCCTAAGGTGTGTATATCAATCTCCAAGGTGCCCGGAACACATAGCCCCAAGGGAGGTCACTGAGCAAACAGGAACAAGATGGAGGGCCAGAGATGGAGTCAGTATTGTCAGCAACCCTAACCCAGTAATAGGAGAGGGAAGATCTTCTGGCCTGCAAGAAGAGTAGACTTGGGGACACTCGTGTATAGAAAATGAGAGCTTCTTGACAATTGGGTAATGAGATGAGATGTCCGGACAATTGTCTAGTGGAAACGAGACATCTGACAATTAGGGAGAAGAGATGGAAACACTGGACATGCAGGTAGGGAAGGCAAGGCCTTGTTACACTCGAATAGGGAAGAGGAGACCCCTTGGTTGCTAAGAGAGAAGAGCTGGAACCTCCAGACATAGCAGAAGAGGTGAGTGACAAGATCTCCTGACTCTCTGGTGGAGGGGAGCTCCAGATGCCCTGGAAGGAGACAGAAAACCTTCAGGTAGAGAGTTGAGACGAGAATATCAGATATTTACAGAGCAAAGGAGACCTTGTGATATTCAGGTAGAGAAGATGAAAGCTCATGACTTTCAGGGAGGGAGGGAGACTTCCTGGCAGCCAGGTGGAGGACATGAGAGTTCCTGGCACTTGAGCATGGCAGGCGAAACCTCAGGGCACTCACAGAGGTGAGATGTACTTCCTGAGCCTCAGATAGGGGATATAGGACCTCTTGGTTCTCAGGTAGAGAAGATGCAACAAAATGACACTCAGGCGGTCCAGACGAGGCCTTTGGCCTTGAGATGGAAGAAGAGAGACATCCTCACATTCAGGAAGAAGAGATGATAGCTCCTGATACTCTGGTAAGATGTTCAAGACCTGCTGGGCATTCAGTTGAGGGGGATGTGACCTCCTGAAAGTTACGTGAGATGAGAAGGTATGACATTCATATTTAGAGGAATAAAGATCATCTGGAAATCTGAAAACCCTTAATACTAAGGACACGAGGTGTCCCGACATTCGGGTAGGAGAGGTGCACCCTCCGGACATTCAGATTGACTAGTGGAGAACTTACACTCAGGTCGAGGATGGGAGACTGCCCTTCATGCAGGTAGAGATGTGATCTCTCACACTCTTACAGAAGAGGTGAAACGTGTTAACACGCAGGTATGTGAGGTGAGCCTTTGTCAACCTCTGGTAGGTGAGACACAGTCTCCTGACAATCAGAAGAAATGAAACTTCCTGATATTCAGTTAAGTGTAATGAGAGTTCTTTACACTTAAGTATAGGAGACACACCTTGTTGCACGTAGGTCCCAGAGGGGAGGCCTGGAGACACTCAGGTAGGAAACACCAGAGCTTGTGATACTCAGGAATGAAGAGAAAGGTGGGCTTTGAAGTACTGAATTAAGGAAATTCAGAATGGCTCTCTGAAAAGTGTGCTGATAGCATGTACTTGGAAGAGGAAAGACAGTTTTCCCCACACAGTATTAAGGATCGATTAATCTGACCTGATTAACCTGACCCCTTGTAACCACTGACATGCGCCATCTTGACACAGAGGGACAGAGCTGCCCTTCAATCCATGTTTGGAACAGGAAATGTGCTTACAGCCTGCATGAGGGGCAGACCCTGAGCTTGCACAAAGCTAGAACCTCAGATGATATGGGACCTCAGAAGGGTAACTCGGAATGAAGATCCTGGCCTTGGGACAGAGGGAGGGGGCTGCACCCAGGAGTCAGGGGGAGCCCGAACAGGAAGTTGGGAACTCCTCTGAGCCTGAACCAGTTAAGCGAAAGGGCTCCTGCCTGGCCTGATGCCTGGGGGGGGTGGGGGGGTGGGGGGTGGGGATGGGAGGTCGCACTGCTGATTGGTCAGGAGGCCACAGGTCTTTGTGAAGTCGCTAGGGTTCCAGGCCAGGCTGGGGCAGGAGTATGGTGGAGATGCTGCCAACTGCCATCCTGCTGGTCTTGGCTGTGTCTGTGGTTGCTAAAGATAACGCCACGTGTGAGTAAGTGTCAGGGACACCTTTGGGGTGTGTGTGGAGAGAGTGTCTTCTGAATAGTAAGCCCCACCCAGACTCTCCGTCCAGGGCGAGGGAGGAGGCCAAGCGCGGGCCTTAGTCGTTCCTGGGTCTCACAGGTGTGACCTCCACCCCCCACTCAGACCATCCTTGTTCCCAGCTTCATCAGCCCATGGGCCCCAGGGCTGACCCCTGGGTTCCTGTGGCTCCCACAGCACAGACACTGGGACCTCTTCCTCACCTGGAGACTGGCCTCACTGCCTCTGGAACATCAAGTCTTACTTTTTAGGAGGACTTTTATTCCCACAGATACTGAGGTGTCCCCACCTGTGTATGACTCCTAAGGCCCCAGGATACCATCACGCCATGCCTCGGGGATCCCCACTCCAACTTAGACTCCTACAGCCTCCAAGATACCCCCAAACTATTGTGGCCTCTCCCCAGCTCCCAGAATTCCTGTCCCTGGACCCCCGCGGCTCCCCATACCTGGGGCCACTGGACCTGCCTTGGCTACTCTGCCTCCTCTGCCACCACCCACCCCTGCCTTGCAGCCTCGACACCTCTAGCCTCTAGCCGTCTGCCTAGGGCTCTCCTACATTTCTAGGGCCCTTACTGTCTGTCCTGCTTTCCGTGGCCCTTTCTTTCCCCCAAACCATTTCCTAGACGCTGTAGCTCCTGGCCTCGCCACCACCCTGACAGCGCTTCTCCTCAGCATCGTCCCCCCTGGACTCTACCTACTCTGGGCCACCCCACTTTCAGCAGACCCCTAGCCTTACCTCCCCCATTGTGCAGGTAGGACAGGCTGGACCTGTTCTCGGTTTGAACCGTGCCCCTGGTCTCTCCTCAGTGGCCCCTGTGGGTTACGGTTCAGGCAGAACCCACAGGGGAGTGTCCGTATCGTCGGAGGGCAGGATGCGGCACTCGGGGCCTGGCCCTGGATGGTCAGCCTCCAGGTCTTCACTTCCCACAACAACCGAAGGTATCATGCGTGCGGAGGCACCCTGCTGAACTCCCACTGGTTGCTGACGGCTGCTCACTGCTTCGGGTCCAAAAAGTACGTGTGGGAACGCGTGGAGGGAGGTCTTCAGGAAGGCTGTTCTGGGGCAGGGACTTTCCCCAGAGCTCTCTGTGCAGTCTCCTGGGCCTAGTGGCGACCAGACCTTTGACAGGGGAGGGCTCTGAGGGTCACCATCACCAGAGGTTTCTGTCGAGCCAGTCCCTACTGAGGATAACCTGGCTTGCCTCTGTGCCCGCAGAAAAGTATATGACTGGAGACTGATTTTTGGAGCAAGGGAAATTGTGTATGGGAGCGATAAACCAGTGAAGCCGCCTCAACAGGAGAGATATGTCGAGAAAATCATCATTCATGAGAAATACGTCCCCAGTTTAGAGTACAATGACATTGCTCTCTTGAAGATCACCCCTCCAGTTCCATGTGGGCAGTTCATCGGACCCGGCTGCCTGCCCCAATTTAGGGCAGGCCCACCCAGAGTCTCCCAGGCCTGCTGGGTGGCTGGCTGGGGATTCTTAAGAGAGAATGGTGAGTATGGAGGGGGCTCTCAAGGGGGGACACTGCTGGTCATTCTCTTGGTGGTCTCTGAGGGGAAGGGGTAATATGTGCTGCCTGGTGGAGTGACACCCAGACCCCACCAGAGCCCTGTAAGTAGGTTCCGTTTTATAGCTGGAGAAACCGTTCAAAGCCTCACAACTTATGACTAGTGTGGTCGCCGAAGGGAAGGCTGAACGCAGGCACAGGAGAACCTTGGTGCTCTTAGCACGGGGTCTAGCCTGTGTCTGTATCTGGGCCTGGAGCCTAGCTGCTGCATTCTGGAAGTGGGTGCTCCTGAAACTTGGAGAAGAGCTCTGGATACGGTTTTGTGGCTGTGGGCCAGTCCCTCTCCTCTCTGGCCCTCCATTTCCCCATCTGTGAATGGAAGGGGCCGGTCACGTGGTCTCCGAGCTCTGAGCCCCCTGAGCCCAGCCCTCCTGGTCCTGATCAGTGCACCTCTCCTCCCCACCCTTGGTGGTCACAACGCCAGAACCCACCCTGCCCTTTGGAGTTACTTAGTTTTCACTGTGGGAGAGGTTTTTTGCAGGTCAGCAGTGGGCAGCAAGGGTTTGACCAGCAGGTTAGGCCTTTTGGGTTTCCAAAGGTGGTCTCATGGAAATCTTTACCCAGTCACACTGGGGATGTGAAACAAGACTGAAATCTCTTGTGTCCTTTGATAATGGAAAACCGAGGGTTCCCAATTCAAGGCACTGCAGTCGTTTGGAGTCAAAACTCAGGCTTTCCTGGTGACAGAACCTTGGTAGTTTCAGGGTGCTTCCTGGAACTCTTCTTTCTCAAGGCTGGTTCCACTCTCTGGCAGGTTTGCTGTCCGTTCTGTCCCTCAGGGAAGGGCTTCTCTTCCCATGCACCCTTGCTTTCACTGGCCTCTGCTGGCCCGTGGCCTTCTCTCCCTGGCCCGGGGTGTCACCCTCTGTCTGGCTGTTGATGTCCATGGCTCTGCCGTGGCCTCTAGAGCATTCTTTTTTTCCCACTCACCGGCCTACCCTGCCCTGCCCACCCACTTGGACACGGGCACAGCATTCTGGGGTTCTTGCCGTCCCTGGGGGGACTGATCTCAGGGTTCCCATCTGCACCCCCACCTCCACCCTCACCTTTGCTATCCTTTCGCTCAAAAGGATTCTAGGCTCCCAGCTACACCCTGGACATCATGCAAAGTCTCTTTTGTTCTAGAATTCCCCTCAACGTAATGGGTTTTCTATTATTTTTTGGTGAACACTCCCCCACCGCCAAGGCCAAGTCTTAAAGAAATCTCCAGTCTCCAAAGTTCTGTGACATTCCTTCAGACCTTTCTTTTTCTATGTCCTCCTTGAACCCATACGCTCTGGGGCTGAAAGAGCACTTTGGGGGTGGTCTTCCTTTTCTACTGAATTTTGAATGCTTGCAGACCTTTTTAGCATTTTTCCTGTAAAGCCAAGGTGTCGGGATTGAGAACCCCCTTTCTGTTTCAGGACACCTGGCTCTTGACAATGAAACTTGTGGCTGTCCAGACTCTGTAGGCTGTGCCATAGATTTAAAAGGTCACCTTAGGGGTGCCTGGGTGGCTCAGTCGGTTAAGCGTCCGACTTCGGCTCAGGTCATGATCTCACGGTTTGTGAGTTCGAGCCCCACGTCGGGCTCTGTGCTGACAGCTCGGAGCCTGGAGCCTGCTGCAGATTCTGTGCCTCTTTCTCTCTCTGCCTCTCCCCCACTTGTGCTCTGTCTCTCTCTCTCTCTCTCTCTCTCTCTCTCAAAATTAAGTAAAAAAAAAAAAAAAAAAAAAGCTCACCTTAAATGAGCAGGCTTCTTGTGGCAATTTCAGTGTCACCCCTGTCTCAGGGACGGGGCACATACAACACTCTCACTGCTGCTTGGATGGTATGCAAAGCTGAGCTAAAGGGACCCAAAACATGTTCAAAGCCACAGAGACGCACATTCCGCTGTTTTCCGGGTGCCTACTGTGTGCCTTGCTCCCCCCCCCCCACACCTTGCTGCACGTGGCTCTGGCTTCACGTTGGCCTGCATCGCCATGTTCCAGGTCTGACTGCCACCTCGCCACCTGTATGCAGGCAATTTCAGACTCCCCTGCCAGGCGGTGGCTGGGCTGTGGGTGATGCTGTAGGGGGGCCCTTCTGTTTGCGGGGCCACTGGTGAAGGGGGAATGGCTGCACCTATTCTTGAGCTCTGTCTAAGCCAGATGCGAGGTTGGCTGATTGAGGCATCGCCTGGGCTGGACCTTCCTTAGCCCGAAGGTCATGATGGAGCATCTGGGGCTGTAAAGGAAGTTCTGACTTGGCCTCAGGTCATTCCAGCCACCTGCGCCCCTGACAAGTCTGTCTGTGTGTGGACACGACCCCACAGCTCTTCCCTTTATAGAATCTCCTCAAAGCAGAAGGGAGGCACGCAGGAGGGACTCCTCCCGTCCACAGCTGAGCAGAGGCATCCCGGGTGAAAAGCAGGGAGGGTGACCCAGAGCTGTGCTATGGGGGATGAGACGTGTGTCTTGGGCTTAAGTGTAGAGGAAAACCTTGGTCTGAATCCCGGCCTCACCACTTCCCTGCCAGGACGAAGTGGAGGAAAGGCGAGTCACAGCCCTCCACGCAGGGGGTTGCTGTGGGCTGTAAATGAGGTGACACACTCTGGCTGTTAATCTGCCCTCAGCACACACAGCCCTGGAGCCGCATCTGCATCTACCGACTGCACACGCCCACCTCCACCCCACACCCTGCGTGCTCTTCTCCTCAGGGTTATGTGAGGAGAGGCCAGGGGCATTCGCTCCCACGGGTTTAATGGTTTTATTTCATGGGTTTAATCAGAGCATTTGGGGGCGATGGGGTTCTGTGGGGGGACGGGGCAGGGCTTTCCCAGCACACGTCTGTGCTCGCTGACCACTGAGCCAGGCGCCTGGCTGCAGCCTACAGGACGTCACCTACACTGCAGGAGGCACGCGTGAACCTCATCGATCTCGACTTATGTAACTCCACCCAGTGGTACAACGGGCGCATCCGGTCCACCAACGTGTGCGCGGGGTACCCTGAAGGCAAGATTGACACCTGCCAGGTAACTCCCCTCAGGTGCCCACTTCCAGCCGACTCCTCTTGTTTGAGTCCCTCCTGTTTGAGCTACACTACCGCTAGGGCCCTGCTCCAGTGACCCCTTCCCTGGCCCCATCTTCCAGCAGTGAGGGTGGGGGGAGACACTAACCTGCTGCCCCTACAGAGGACCAGTTGCCACACCGAGAGCTTATTCTGCCATGGCACAGGGGTCAAACCACCCAACCGCCACCCCTGAAGAGAATGCTTGCCTCTCTTTGCCAGAAATCAAAACCTCCCAATCCACGTGTACACAGGCCCATGTATGCGTGAAGCCACATGCATGGACGCATGGGTCGCTTACTCCCTCCTCACTGGAAGGAAACCCATGACAATCCATACCCTTCTCACATTCCAACCGAAGATGTCGGTACCAACTCAAAGTTTGCCACAACCACTGTGTTCATGGCAGCAGGAAGTCATGTGACCCAGAGACTGTCCTTCCAGAGCCTATGGCCCTTCTGGGCAGGGGAAAAGTGGCTCAGGCAGAGAGTGACTCCTGTGTCCTTCTGGGCAGGGGGACAGCGGCGGTCCTCTCATGTGCAGAGACAACGTGGCAAATACCTATGTGGTCGTGGGAGTTACAAGCTGGGGGGTAGGCTGTGCCCGAGCTAAGCGCCCTGGAGTCTACACGGCCACCTGGCCCTATCTGAACTGGATTGCCTCCAAGATCGGTTCTAATGTCTTGCACATGGCTCAAGTGCCCACCCCTCCTCCTCCCACTACTCCAGCACCCCCAGTCAGACTCCCCTCTGCCCACCCTTCTGCTCGCCCTCCTTGGTACTTCCAACGCCCTGTTCAACCACTTCCCGTGCATCCCCCTGCATCTCAACCTCGACCCCGACCCCGACCCAAACCCCCAGCCCCGTCCCTGCCTCCACCTCCACCCCCACCTCCATCCCCATCCCCACACCCTCCCGCACCCCCACCTATCACTAAACCTCCCCAAGTGCTTTCTTTTGCCAAGCGGCTACAGCAACTCATAGAGATCTTGAAGGGGAAGACCTTTTCTAGTGCAAGGGGGTATTATGAAATGGAGACCACAGACCTCCCCGAACTGACGGCTGCTTCCTGATCCAACCCCATTCCCAACAGACCCAGTGAGCCCTTCACTCTTGAGAAAAAAAAAAAAAGATGAAATAAATAACTATAACTATAACTATAAATACATATCCATGAAGAGATGCTTTCTGGAGTTCTTCCTACCTGCCCTCTCCAACTCAGTCCAAACCCTACCACATCAAATCTACCCTCCCTCTTTCACCCTCCAACAAGGTGGACTTGCTTATACGTTAACATCAGTTGTGATTTTTTAAATCTTGATTTTTATCTTTATTTTTATAAAGCCTTTTTTTTTTTGAGAGAGAGAGAGCACAAGCAGGGGAGGGGCGGAGAGAGAGGAAGACAGAGGATCCGAAGTGTCTCTGTGTTGACAGCAGTGAGCCTGATGTGGGGCTCGAACTCACGAACCATGAGATCATGACCTGAGCTGAAGTTGGGTGCTCAACCAAGTGAGCCACCCAGGTGCCCCTAAATCTTGATTTTTAAAGTTGGAACAAGGTGACCTGGGGCCATGGGCCTGTTATGGTCTTTATTTCACACTCAGTGTCTCTGTATATTAAATTAGTAGGTGTGGGTGCTGGCAGTACTCCTGTGAGCTGAACTGATTCAGAAGGAGGAGTGTGCATCTGAATCCATTGGAAGAATGACCCCAATCTGAAGTTTTGTAGAGTGGCCGACCAGTGCTCAGTCTGCATGGCTGACCCCAGGCAGGAATCTGCCCTCAACCAGAATTGCTCATGCCCATTTGTAAATCCTGAGAAAGATCTTGATGGGCTCAGGTCAACTGCCTACTCTGGTCTGGGCATAAACCAAACCTAGATGCTGGATTAACCACTTGAGAATTAAAGATGGCAGGCTCCAAGGGCGCCTGGGTGGCTCAGTAGGTTAAGTGTCCAATCTTGACTTCAGCTCAGGTCATAATCTCATGTTCATGGGTTTGAACCCCGTGTCGGGCTCTGTGCTGACAGTGAGGAGCCTGCTGGGATTCTCTCTCTCTGTCTCTCTCTCCCCCTCCCCTGCTCTCTCTCTCTCTCTCTCTCTCTCTCTCAAAATATATAAACGTAAGCTTAAAAAAAGGAAAGATGGCAGGCCCCAGAAGGAAACCCTCTTGGCTCCTGGCTGGGCAGTTGCTGCAAGAAGCATCCATTCTCTTCTCTGTTCACCAAACTGTCTGTGCACGTTTCATGTGCGAGATGGTCCCATGTGCTGGTTGCAAAGACAGATGGCAGAAGGTGCAGGAGCATGAGGGAGGAACCTGGGGCGAGGAAGACCAAGGACCCTGTCCTCTTCCTGCTGGGGCGGCAACAGAGACGGATGAAGCAGCACGAGTCTTCGTTTTCAGGATTCATCAGTCTGACTGGGTTCAAACAAACACCCTGCTTTACCCCTCCTCAGCTGTGTGGCCTTGGGAATATGGCCAGAGGGTTGTGTGACAATGAAATTAGGACAGATAGGAAGCATTCAGAGCAGAGTTGACACGCTGTAAATGCTGTAATTTAGAGCCAACTGGCGAGGAGATGCTGGGTAACCTCATGTTTATCTGCAGAGGCGCTCTGGTGCATACCATCTGCACACTCATGATCCCTGAAATGCTAGGCTACAAAGGAAAGCTTGCAAATTGGTCTGGGCAGCCCATAGCTCTGTAGTGTAGCAATGTTTGATTAAATTAAAACCCCACATTTTATCTGCCTTGGCTAAGAACTGACATTGCTAAGATTGTCCATTATTCTTTTTGTTGGTTTTGGTCTGTCTCTTCTAAAGACGGTTTCTTACTCTCCCTACTGGGTACATAAGCTTTGTACCCTGGTGTCAGATGCTAGATATCCTCTAAACACTGAATAAAACTCAGAGTCAGTCACACAGCGAGACAGAAACCAACTATGGGCCACGTGATCCAGAACAGAAACAGTCATGGCAGCAGCTCTGGACCTGCCCTCACCCTTCCTGGGCAGTCCTGAATCTTGAGCCAGAGCCCCGTGGATCTGCAGGTGGGAGTGGTGGGGCAAGGTGTGCTCAGGCTAGGGAATGGGGGTGGGTGTGGAGGGTTTGGGACAAGTTTGGAGGAGCTACAGTACCAGTGGTTTCCTTCCACCTTCAGATCATCCCTCCTCCTCAGAGCCTCCCAGGATCCAGAACACATTCTTCCGGCACTCTCCTTTTTTTTTAAGCATTTATTTTTTTTTATTATTTTTTAAAAATTTACATCAAGTTAGTTAGCATCTAGTCTAACAATGATTTCGGGAGTAGATTCCTTAATGCCCCTTACCCATTTAGCCCATCCCTGCTCCCACACCCCCTCCAGTAACCCTCTGTTTGTTCTCCTTATTTAAGAGTCTCTTATGTTTTGTCCCCCTCCCTGTTTTTATATTCTTTTTGCTTCCCTTCCCTTATGTTCATCTGTTCTGTGTCTTAAAGTCCTCACATGAGTGAAGCCATATGATACTTGTCTTTCTCTAATTTCACTTAGCATAATACCCTCTAGTTCCATCCACGTAGTTGCACATGGCAAGATTTCATTCTTTTTGGTTGCCGAGTAATACTCCATTGTGTATATATATATATATATATATATATATATGTACACACACATACCACATCTTCTATATCCATTCATCCATCGATGGACATTTGGGCTCTTTATATACTTTGGCTGTTGTTGATAGTGCTGCTATAAACATTGGAGTACGTGTGTCCCTTTGAAACAGCATACCTGTATCCCTTGGATAAATACCTCATAGTGCAGTTGCTGGGTCGTAGAGTAGTTCTTACTTTTTTGAGGCACCTCCATACTGTTTTCCAGAGTGGCTGTACCCGTTTACATTCCCACCAGCAGCGCAAAAGAGATCCTCTTTCTCCGCATCCTCACTAACATCTGCTGTTGCCTGAGTTGTTAGTGTTCGCTATTCTGACAGGAGTGAGGTGGTATCTCATTGTGGTTTTGATTTGTATTTCCCTGATGATGAGTGATGTGGAGCACTTTTTCATGTGTCGGTTGGCCATCTGGATGTCTTCTTTGGAGAAATGTCTACTCATGTCTTTTGCTCATTTCTTCACTGGATTATTTGTTTTTTGGGTGTTGAGTTTGATAAGTTCTTCATAGGTTTTGGATACTAACCCTATATCTGATATGTCTTTGCAAATATCTTCTCTCATTCCATTGGTTGTCTTTTAGTTTTGCTGATTGTTTCCTTTGATGTCCAGAAGCTTTTTATTTTGATGAGGTTCCAATAGTTCATTTTTGCTTTTGTTTCCTTTGCCTCTGGAGACGTGTTGAGTAGGAAGTTGCTGTGGCCAAGATCAAAGAGGTTGTTGCCTGCTTTCTCCTCTAGGATTTTGATGGCTTCCTGTCTCACACGTAGGTCTTTCACCCATTTTGAGTTTATTTTTGTGTATGGTGTAAGAAAGTGGTCCAGGTTCATTCTTTTGCATGTCGCTGTCCAGTTTTCCCAGCACCACTTGATGAAGAGACTGTCTTTATTCCATTGGATATTCTTTCCCGCTTTGTCAAAGATTAGTTGGCCATATGTTTGTGGGTCCATTTCTGGGTTCTCTACTCTGTTCCATTGATTTGAGTGTCTGTTTTTGTGCCAATGCACTCTCTCTTCTTTACACGCTCGAATCCTCATCCCTCTCTCCTCATTGGGCCTGTCATCTGTCGCTGACACTTGGGTCTCCTCCCTGGAGAGACAGAGCCTATGCTTGGGGAACACTTGTGGGAGGCCATGGATTGGGTAAAACCTGCAGAATCCACGTGATGGTTTCTTGTGTATCTTCTAGAAACTTTCCATGCCGATGAATATATTTATATACAATCTAATCCCCTTATTTATTCGCTGTTTATGCTACTCTGACTTCCTTTTTCATGTAGCAAATTAGGCATATTTCCATCTTAGCACATAGGGACCCACCTCCTCTAAATTATGTTCTGCAGTAGGGCTCCACATTTCCTTCCTGGGAGGGAATATCTAGCCTTCCGCTTTAGCCTTCCCTCAATGTGCCCATTTCCCCATATGTAAGCCTACACTGGTTTATATCAAACTCACTGATGTTTGCAAAACTAACAGATGTTCTAATTTACATTTTAAAAATAATGAATGAATTTGTTTATAAATGAAATGAGACTCTTCTGATAGCCTTCATGTCCCTGTGGATATTGTAACCCTGAAAACGGCTCCCAGATCCCGGAGCAGGTACTGCTGCACAGAGATGGAAAGAACGGGGGAGAAACACACAGGCTGCATGATGAGCCAGCACCAGAGGGCATCAGGGCATCTGAGGGATATGCTCACTGCTTCCTTGTAGGGTGGTTAGGCAAATGATAAGTATTTTTAAAGAATAGAATTCATACTGAATTTTATTGCTAAGAACAGTAACAAAGTGATTTGACAGTGGCTAAATCTGTGCACATGGTAAAACCCTGACTCCTGAGCGTTCGGGGGGGGGGAGGTGGGGGTGTGGGTAGACGTACAATAATGAGTGTAGGTACAAGTTCTAATTGTGAATTTGATACATACATGAAATTTTATATTTTCAAGGAAAAAAATGATCTCAATGAATATAATTTTGGTAAATTAAAAAATTTTTAAAAATTCTTTTACATTGATTTATTTTTGAGAGACAGAGTGAGACGGTGTGAGAGTGGGGGAGGGGCAGAGAGAAGGAGACACAGAATCCGAAGCAGGCTCCAGGCTCTGAACAAGCTGTCAGCACAGAGCCCCACATGGGGCTCGAACCCACAAACTGTAAGATCATGACCCGAGCTGAAGTCTGACACTCAACCGACTGAGCCACCCAGGAACCCCTAATTTTGGTAAATTTTAAGTGGAAGCAGAAAAAATGGAGGTAGTTCATTCTTTTTTAAAAGTTTATTTTGAGAGAGAGAGAGAGAGAATCCCAAGCAGGCTGTGCACCATCAGCACAGAGCTTGACCTGGGGCTCGAACTCCAAATCATGAGATCATGATCTGAGCCAAAATCAAGAGTCAGACACTCAACTGACTGAGCCACTCAGGCTTCCCAGTAGTTCATCTTTAGTGTGTAGAAAACTGATCAAGAAACAGAAATCAGCTTAATGCAGTTTTCTGCAGAAAGTACTCTTGGACCAAGAATCATCAGTGACCTGCTTCTGGTCACTATAGTTGAGCCCATATACGTCTCTTGGGTAAATACTCAGACGGTGCAATGGCTGGGTAGTATCTCAGTGTAAATTTTGACATATGAATGCACCCAGGGCACCAGCACCACAGTCAATATAGTGAACCTGCCCATCACTCTGAAGGCTCCCTTCTGGCATTCTGTCATCCCTGCAGCCCCATTGGCCCAAGCAACTTCTGATCTGTTTCTCTCATTGTGTATTCATTTGCATTAAAAAATTATAAATGCAATCATACAGTGACTGCCCTTTTTTTTGTCTAGCTTCTTTCATTCAGTGCAATCATTTTGAGATTTGTCTCTATGGCAGTGTGTTCCAGCAGTTTCTTGGTCACTGATGAGTGCTCCACTGTGTGCCTGAACCACAATTTGTTGTTCTGTTCACCAGGCGATGGACTTTCAGCTGTTTACAGTTTTTGGCCATTGCAAATAAAGGAGCTATGAGCATTTGTACACAAGTCTTTGTGTGGGCATATGCTTTCGTATCTCTTGGCTAAGTACTTATGTGCTGGATCATGTGGTAGGTGTGTGGTTAGCATTTTTTTTTTAAGATTTAAAAAAAAATTTTTTTACATTGATTTATTTTTGAGAAACAGAGTGGGACAAAGTGTGAGCAGGGGAGGGGCAGAGAGAGGAGACACAGAATCTGAAGCAGGCTCCAGGCTCTGAGCAAGCGGTCAGCACAGAGCCCAATGCGGGGCTCGAACTTACAAACTGTGAGATCATGACCTGAGCTGAAGTCGGATGCTCAACCGACTGAGCCACCCAGGCGCCCCTGGTTAGCATTTTTAAAAATTGCCAAAATGTGTTTTCAAGGTGGTTGCCATATTCTACATCCCCATCAGCTGTGTCTGAGAGCCTGTACCTTTAACGCCTCGCCAAAACTTGGTGTGCTTGGTCTTCTCATTTTAGCCATTCTTATAGGTTGTGTGGTAATATGTCATTTGTGGGTTTCCCCCACAAATGTAGTTTATAAGTAAGTTTGAAGTATTATCAGTGAGGTAATAGGGCAAGAATATTTGACAGTAGCAAAATGTGGGAGGGCACCTAGGGAAAGAAGGAAGCAGAGAAAAAAGGCATAAAATTAAATTTGTCCAAATAGAATTTAAGTTTTTCAAGCATCATAAACATCAATGGAAAACATGTGAAGGGCACACGATAGCGACAGCCGTTAAGTTTCGCTGTTAAGATCCTGCTAACGTCTTTGCTGCATCTGATGAAGAAGCTGGCGGTCTGCCTCCCATGTAAAGATATTCCAGTTTCCAACCCCCCAGAGCCTCCCTGAGGGAGAGCAACACTTTGTGTTGAAAACAAAGTCCTCAGGGCACCTGGCTAAGCTCAGTGTAGAGTGTGCCACTCTTGATCTTGGGGTCCCGAGTTCAAGCCCCATGTTGGGCATAGCAATTACTTTTAAAAAATTCAAAACAAAAACAAAAACAACCAATAATAAACAAACACACACAAGTCAACTACTTAGCCACAGTTTATCCCCCACTTTAGGGTGATGATAGGTTTGTCCTTCACAAGAAGCATTTCCTGTGCTGCCTTATTGACCTTTCTATTGTTCGTTTAGTTCCAATGTACGCTTTGGTCTTGCTCCACAAAGTCTTTCCTTCTCCCCAAAGCTCTAGGAAATCCCAGTTTTGATCTGCATGCTCAGTGAGAATTCATTTCCATGATATTTTCATAAAGAAGATAAACAGTGCAGAGAGAGCCCAGGGCTGGGACCTAAATTGACCCTAAATTCTCCTGGGTGGCTTGAGCTGTTGCTCAATTGACCTTGTTAGGCAAGTGTGTGCCAATGTGTCAGATTCATGCTACATATCAGCCCAGACAGATCCGGGAGTGTGGTTAGGGTAAAATGATTCTTTAGGTTATATACTTCAGGAATGTTTATAAAATGTAACCTAATTCTGGGTTTTTAAATTTGTGAGATAAGAATCCAAGCTTCAATAATTTTCACCTTGATTAAGATGACTTAACTGCTGCATTATATTAAAGCAGTTAAAGTGTTCTTGCCATACAGAACGGGATCGTGAAGACGGCCTGGTCATGGTGATGTGGGGTCAGTGATGGTGAATGGGCTGTCCTACCGTTTCAGCTTCTACTTTGCTCTCCAGTCACCGAAACACTGTCTACTCACAGTAAATGTATATATTTTTCACATACACAGCTTGGTTCAGATTACTTTGTAGAACATAGGCCACTTTCAAAATTGTAATCAACATTCCTAAAAGCAAACAAAACAAAACAAAACAAAAATTCTACACATTCCTTCTTCCAAAGCCTTTGAAAACAAACCTCAAACATTCCGAAAAGTGGTGCTCTGCATTTATGCAAGATGCAGCTATTAGAAAGTAAGGAAGGAGCAAATTAATAATTGTGGCAATACAATAATTTGAAAATTATACTTGGATCCTGTGAGTTCAACCAAATGTTAGCTTATGGCTGCATCAAACCAAGATTTAATGAACATTCTAATCAGTTTAAACTTTGTATTATTGCTCTTCTTTTAAGGAAATAAATTCTCTAATACCAGTGCCATATCCTCTAGGTAATTTGTTTAGTGTGATTCTACCCAAGACTGGTGATTGTTACCTCCTAACTACGCCCCAAGTGCATAGGTACTCTGTGAGCTATACAGGACAGGATGCACTTTGGGAAGATTAGACCGCACTTCTCTGTTAAGTCTTGTTCAGAAGACCATAGAATGCACCCAAAGTGACCTTCCGGAATGTTTATCCACACTAGAGGTGATAAATAGAACTCATGTGATCACAAATTCTTATAGAAGCCAGCAAATGTTAGAATAAACTGGCTCTTCAATTTAGTGTTTCATTAATACCTAAAATCTGTTTTTGTTTATTAGTAAAATTAGCATTACTTCATCTGACAAAAGAATAAATATACTTATAAAGGTATAACTCACAAGTTAGAATTTTAAATAGACTCAGAGCTTCTTAGATTCTTAAATCAGCAAATCTCTCTGATGTAGAGGGGAAGCCCCTATGCAGTTTGACTTTCTTTAGCTGTCTAAGGATTAAATTAAATGCTTAATTCATATTCAATGCAGGTGTTTCAGTTCACACCAGACCCTGAGAATTCACTGAGAAATCTGACAAGAGGAGTGTCGCCATTATTGTTTTGTTTAATGAATGTCATAATTGTAAATACATATAATAAACTTACACTGCACCAAGAGCATCTTTTTTTTGTTTATTTTGAGAGAGCATACACGTGTATGTGCGCATGAGTGGGGGAGGGGCAGAGAGCGAGAAAGCGAGAGAGTGAGAGAGAAACAGAGAGAGAGAAACAGAGAGAGAGAGTCCCAAGCAGGTTCCGTGTTGTCAGCACTGAGACCGATGACTTGGGGCTCAATCTCATGACCATGAGATCATGATCATGAGATCATGACTTGTGCCAAAATCGAGGGTCGGATGCTCAACCGAGTGAGCCACCCAGGTGTCCCCGCACCAAGAGCATCTTTAACAGAGGTGCTGACGGCACATATTGTAACACTGTTTTAAACTACAAATGCTAAATACCTATTTCAAATACTCTAATTTGTAAATATCTGTGATGTAACAATGGCACTTTACCACAGTGAATGGGGAACAATGCCACTTTTTTTTTTTGCCCACTTTATGATTTAATTTCCTTAACCAACAATTACATTAACACTTATATGCCTTTCAAAAATGTGCAATACACAATCACAAGACTATGGAACTAAGTTTAATCATACTTTAATTAGAAAACTCACTTTTGTATTCTTATGTTTCTGGTAAAGGAAGAACAAAGTGTTAACTATAATAATTCCAATGTAATGACTTTTGTTCAAGATTATGAAAAATTTGAATATTTTCCCTCAAGACCATTTCATTTCAAATTTATGCCGTTTGTTTAGTCACCTGACCAAAAAGAAAGGAAATAAAAGGAAAAAAGATACTTGTCCAGATTAAATAGAGAATGCTAACAAGCATTCAATGCATAGCTTTCTTGGTTGATCTGCCGCACATACCAGTGCAAAGTACTGTCGCACCGGGGCATACCAGAAAGGAAGACCCGATCGTCTCACTCTTAACTAGGCTCAAAAATTTTCATTAAAAAAAAATTTTTTTTAATGTTTATTTTTTAGAGACAAAGCATGAGCTGGGTAGGGTCAGAGAGAGAGGAAGACATAGAATCTGAAACAGGCTCCAGGCTCTGAGCTGTCAGCACAGAGCCCGACGCGGGGCTCGAACTCATGAACCTGAGCTGATCATGACCTGATCATGCATGACCTGAGCTGAAGTCAGACCCTCAACCGACTGAGCCACCCAGGTACCCCTGGGTTCAAAAATTTTTAAATCAGAGCTTTACTAAGTTTCTTTAATCCTTCTTCCAATAAGGCACTGTCACCCTGGTCAGGAAATACCCACAGCTCTGATAGTACTTTATGTTTGGTTCTGTCCTGCTCATCCAAGCAGCAGCAACACAGCCCTTTTGAGAAGTAAAGGTAATCACCTGGCTGTTCTGATTTCTCAGGAGGCTGCTGCTGTCGTATCCAGTGCTAATGTCCTGTACCTGCACTATAACAAGTATCACACAGAATTGTGGATAGTCTTTTGGAGAATAAAAATTGTGAAACCTTTCAAATACACTTTTGAGGTTAGTTGGAGCATAACACAAGACTGAGAAGTCTTTTAAACTTTTTTTTTTTAAAGGGGTGCCTGGGTGACTCAGTCAGTTAAGTGTCTGACTCTTGCTTTCAGCTCAGGTCATGATCTCGTGGTTCATGAGATTGAGCCCCTTGTGGGGGCTCTGCGCTGACAGTGCGGAGCCTGCTTGGGATTCTCTTTCTCTCTCTCTGGCCCTACCCTGCTTGTGTGTGCGCACGCGCTCTCTCTCTCTCAAAATAAATAAATAAACTTAAAAAAAGGAGTCTCTGAATTTGATAACCATATTTTCATAACCCTTAATCAGTCACTGTTTCAATGTGGTGTTCATGGTTTCCAGGTATGATGCCACCTTAACAGCAACAATGGCTGTACTCACCCCACCTTTATGCAAAGGGAAGTTCCACATGGAAAACCAATGAACTAAAAGGACTTCTTTCCCATTTTCCAGGAGGCCTTCCCACCACCCACCCCTGTGTTACTGAGAAATAATGGGCGTATGTTACTCTATACCTTAAGGCATGCAGCAGATGGTTTGATCTGCAGCTATTGTGAAATGATTGCCACGGAGATTCAGCTAGCATCCATCTTCTCATAGAGATATAACAAAAAGAAAAGAAAAAAGGAAAGAAAGGAGAAACATGGTTTCCCTGTGATAAGAACCCTCAGGCCCTCCCCTCTGTTAGCCCCCTGGCTGTGCACCGCGCAGTTGCTTCCTTTTATTCTACTCCCAACCCACTTAAAACCTGCTAATGTTTCTTCACAACGAAACCCTTCTTTAGGTGCAGCTGGCTTCAGATTTTTGGAAGAGACTGTGGTGGCTAACATATACACATCCGTCACATCGGCATTTCTTGACGTAGTTTTCCTCCCGCAATCAAATGCCCATCCCCAACACAGCCACCGACGTGAAAACTCTCCAGCGGCCGTCCTCCTCGAGTTCTGCCACTGCCGTCAGGGTCTGCAGCATTTAGCCGTAGACGAGTCTGGAACAAGTCCTGGATTCAGGAATTGTAGGCTTAAAGCCAAACGTGCGAAAGGCCACCTCCATGGTCACATCTGCCCCCATGAAAAGATGCATGTATAGCATTTCAAGGTGGTCTTTGAATTCAACTCCCTGTGCAAACAGGTCTTTTTCAGACCCTTCATGTACCTCTTGCAAGTGTCCCACAGAGGATCTCTCTTCAGTGGGTTAGTACCCACTACATTTTCATTCCAGGGATCGTTGCAGGGCTCCACACAGTTTCCATACATTTCAGGATTTCTTTATCATGAGGAGCTGTGAACACCAGTTTCCCGATAGCCCTTGTATCTGTTGTCTTGCCTGCAGTTGTGAGAGGCGCTCCTGGGCTGCATCTGACAGAAAAGGTGCAGGGGTTGTACTGAGGGAAGCAAGAGGCAGGGACAAGGGCAGCCGGCGCAGCGAGCTGAGCAAGTCTGTAGCTGCTGGTTACTTGACACCGGTGTCCTACGTTCCCAAGACGGAGTCCCTGTGAAGTCTCAGCAACAGCCCAGAAGGCATTTGTGCATTCTCTGTTTGTGTTGGCGTTTCACTGTAAGGCCATTCATACAGCAAAACCCCGCCCCCATGGCAGAGTCAAGTCCTGAGGTTCTAGAAGTCATTTGGCGACAAAGATGATCTCGAGACTTCTTGCTTGTTCCACGCCAGAACAGATCTTCAATTTGCTCTTTTGTTTTGGGATTGTTCAGCGTTTTATTTAAAAGGGTACGATCCAGGAAGAGCCACGTGGAAGAGATGAATAGGGCAAAGTATGTGGGGGGACGCGCTGTGGAGATCTGTGCTGTCTCAGGACCCCACGCTCCCAGCACTGCTATGAACTCACCAACCTGGAAATCGCCCGGTTTCAATGCGCATTTCCCTAAAGACTAGTGATGTGAAGCATATTTTCATGTGTCTACTGCCATTCACATATCTTGTTTGGTGGTCTGTTCAAATTTTTGCTTTTTAAAAATTTTTTATGGTCTTTTTTTAGAGTTTTGAGAGTTCTTTTTATATGCTGCACATAAGTCCTCTATCACATATATGGTTTGTAAATACTTTCTCCCAGTCTGTGGCTTGTCTTTTAATTCTCTAAATAGTGTCTTTTTAAGAACAGAAGTTTTACATTTTGATTAAGTACATTTAATCAATATGTTCTTTTATAGAGCATTCTTTTTTAAAAATTTATTTATTTTGAGAGAGAGCACATGTGCAGGCCAGGATGGTGGTGGCAGAGAGAGGGGAAGAGAGAGAATCTCACGCCGGCTCCGTGCTCAGCGTGGAGCCCGTCACGGGGCTCGATCTCACGAACTGTGAGATCATGACCTGAGCCGAAATCAAGAGTCAGATGCTCAACTGACCGAGGCACCCAGGCACCTCTGCAGATCATTTTTTTTGCATCATATATAAGAAATTTTTGCTTCATTCAAGGCCTCAAAGACTTTATTTCATGTTTTCTTTTGGAAGTTTTAGAGCTTTAGGTTTTACAGGTAGGTCTGTGGTCCATTTTGGGTTAATTTTTGTGTATGGTAAACTATGGATTGAAGTTCGTTTTTTGGTGTGTGGATATCCAGTTGTTCCAGTGCCACGTGTAGAAAAGACTTCTTTCTCGAGTGAATTGCCTTTGTATCTCTGAAGAAAATCAGTTGTTCACGTATGTACGGTTCTACTTTGATCTATTCGTTTACCTTGATGCTGATATCACACTATCTTACTGAGTACAGCTTTACAAGAAGTCTTGAAATCAGGTAGTGTACATCTTCCAATTTTTTTTTCAAAGCTGTTTTGGCTATTTTAGGTCCTCAGTATTTCCATATGACTTTTAGAATCACCTTATTGATTTATACAACGAATCCTGCTGAAGTCTTTATTGTGATTATGTTGAATCTATAGATCAGTTTGAGGAGACATGACATCTCAACAATATCGAGTCCTCTGAATCATTCATGCAGTATATCTTCCCAACAAAATTTATTTAAGACTTCTTTAATGTCCCTTAGCCATGTTTTGGTCTGAGTGTGCAGGGCCTTTTGTCAGTATTTTGTCAAAGTTATTCCTAAGTATTTCACATTTTGATACTACTGTAAATGTAATTTTCAATTGTTCATTGCTAGTATACAGAAATATAATTATTTTGTGTGTGTATATTAATTATGCATCCTGAAACCTTGGTGCACTCACTTCTTAATTCTAGCAGCCTTTTTTTATTGATGTGTAGTTGACACATAATGTTACGTTAGTTTCAGGTATACAACATAAAGGTTGGACAAGCCTAGAAGTTATGCTGTGCTCCCCACAAGAGTAGCTGCCACCTGCCACCATATATCACTATTACAATGTCACTGACTGTGCCCCTCATGCTGTACCTTTCATTCCCGTGACTTATTTATTCTGTAACTGGAAGCCTGTGTCTCCCACTCCCCTTACCCATTTTGCCCATCCCCCTCCCCCCAGCCCTCTGGCAATAATGTGTTCTCTGTATTTATGGTTCTGTTTCTGCTTTTTGTTTGTTTTGTTTTTTAGATTCCACATGTAAGTGAAATCATATGGTATGTGTCTTTCTTTGACTTATTTCACTTAGCATAATACCCTCCGGGTCTATCCAGGTTGTTGCAAATGGCAAGATCTCATTATTTTTATGGCAGAATAATATTCCATTGTGTATATACACCACATCTTCTTTATCCATTCATCTATTTATTTTATTTAAATTGTAATAATATTACAATATTTTTTTTTCCTAATTTTATTTTATTTTATTTTATTTTATTTTTTTTATATGAAATTTATTGACAAATTAGTTTCCATACAACACCCAGTGCTCATCCCAAAAGGTGCCCTCCTCAATACCCATCACCCACCCTCTCCTCCCTCCCACCCCCCATCAACCCTCAGTTTGTTCTCAGTTTTTAAGAGTCTCTTATGCTTTGGCTCTCTCCCACTCTAACCTGTTTTTTTTTTTTTTCTTTCCCCTCCCCCATGGGTTCCTGTTAATTTCTCAGGGTCCACATAAGAGTGAAACCATATGGTATCTGTCTTTCTCTGTATGGCTTATTTCACTTAGCATCACACTCTCCAGTTCCATCCACGTTGCTACAAAAGGCCATATTTCATTTTTTCTCATTGCCACGTAATATTCCATTGTGTATATAAACCACAATTTCTTTATCCATTCATCAGTTGATGGACATTTAGGCTCTTTCCATAATTTGGCTATTGTTGAGAGTGCTGCTATGAACATTGGGGTACAAGTGGCCCTATGCATCAGTACTCCTGTATCCCTTGGATAAATTCCTAGCAGTGCTATTGCTGGGTCATAGGGTAGGTCTATTTTTAATTTTCTGAGGAACCTCCACACTGCTTTCCAGAGCGGCTGTACCAATTTGCATTCCCACCAACAGTGCAAGAGGGTTCCCGTTTCTCCACATCCTCTCCAGCATCTATAGTCTCCTGATTGGTTCATTTTGGCCACTCTGACTGGCGTGAGGTGATACCTGAGTGTGGTTTTGATTTGTATTTCCCTGATAAGGAGCGACGCTGAACATCTTTTCATGTGCCTGTTGGCCATCCGGATGTCTTCTTTAGAGAAGTGTCTATTCATGTTTTCTGCCCATTTCTTCACTGGGTTATTTGTTTTTCGGGTGTGGAGTTTGGTGAGCTCTTTATAGATTTTGGATACTAGCCCTTTGTCTGATATGTCATTTGCGGTAATAATATTACAATATTTACTGTAAACAAAGACAGCATGGAGCCTGCTCAGGATTCTCTGTCTCCCTCTCTCTCTTCCCCTCCCCCCAGTTGCACTCTCTCTCTTTCTCTCTCAAAATAAACTTAAGAAATGAATGTTGGATTTTGTCAAAAGCTTTTTCTGTGTCTACTGAGATGGTCAAATGGTTTTATTTTGTTAATCTGGTAAATTATATTGGCTTCTTTTTAAAAATAAACTTTTATTTCAGAATAATTTTAGATTACAGAACAGTTGTAAAGTAGTACAGAGTTCCCGTATGCCCCTCATCCAATTTCAGGTTCCCCTGTTGTTAATATCTTTATCACCGTGGTATATATGTCAAAATTAAGAAGTCAACATTTGTATGTTACTATTAGCCAAACTCCAGACTGTATTCAGATTTTCCCAGTTTTCCCATTACTGTTATTTTTCTGTTCCAAAGTCCAATCCAGGGCACCATGTTGCTTCTATGTGTCAGGCCCATTAGTGTCCTGTGGTCTGTGACAGTTACTCACATTTTCACTTTGATTTTATGTGGCCTTGACAGTTTTGAGGAATACTGGTTAGATATTCTGTAGAAAGTCCCTCAGTTTGAATTGTTCTATGTTTTTCTCACGATTATTTGATTATGAGTTTTCAGAAAGAATCCCATAGAGATGAAGTACCCTTCTCATCACTCCTATGGGGAGTCCATGATGTACACGTGACATCAGTGGTGATGTTAACCTTGGTCACTTGGGTAGGGTAGTGTTTTCCAGGTTACTTCACTATTCCCTTTCCATATTTATTCTTCGGAATTGAGTCACTCCATTTAGCCCACTCTTGGGGGGTGAGTGGTGGTGATGAAGTGTCAGCTCCTGCAAGGTGTAGTATCTATGTATATTATTTGGAGTTCTTCTGTAGGGAATATTTGTCTCTTCCTATTTATTTATTTATTATTTTAGCAGTTTTAGACTCATCTATATTTTATACTTTGGATTATAATCCAACACTATGTTATTTAATCTGTCAGTCACATTGCTCTAGCTTTGGCCATTGGGAATGTTTTCACATTGGCTACTGTGTCCGTTTCATGTGACATTTTATTTCTTTGAATATATCCTTACTTTCTGATACTACAAATACTCCAGGCTTATCTTGTATTTTCCCTGTCTCAGTCCTGTTATCAGTCATTTCTCCAAGATGACCTAGTTCCTTTAATTGGAGAATGTTATTTGGAAACCAAGACCAGGACACAAGGCTTGTTTGTTGATACTGAGATGCCATTGCTTTCAGGGCCTCTAAGCTAGGTAAGACAAAACTAGATAATGGAGGCGTGCATCTTAACTCTTAACTTTTGAATGTTTAATAGACATTGCATTCCTGGAATAAACTCCACTATGATTATAGTGTATTATCCTTTTTACATATTGTTGGGTTTCATTTGCTAAAATAAAAAAATGGTGCATTTATGTTCATGAGGAATATTGGTCTGTAGTTTCCTTTTCAAGAAACATCTTTGTGTTAATCTTGCTATCAGGATAATGCTGGCCACATAAAATAAGTTGGGAAGTGTGTCCCATGCTTCAGCTTTTTGTAAGAGCTTGTGTAAAATTCATATTATTTCTTCCTTGAATGGTACAATTTGCCAGTAAAGCTATCTGGACCTGGAGTTTACTTTGTGCAAGGGTATGAAATTGGGAATTTAATTTCTTTAATATGTATTTGGTGGGCAATTCAGGTCCTCTGTCTTCTTGAATGAGCTTTAGTAGTTTTTATCTTTCAAAGAATTTATCCCTTTCATCTAGCTAGTCAGATTTATAGGCATAACATTGTTCATAGTATTCACTTATTATCCTTCTAATGACTGCCTTTGTGCTATATTTCTACTGATGTCACCTTTCTAATTCCTGATATTGGTAATTTTTAATCTTCTCTCCTTTTTTTCTTCTTGATTAGTCTGACTGGACTAAAGTCAGCTTTACTGACTTTTTTTTTTTTTTTACTGATTTTTTTTTTTTTTAAATTTTGAAGTTTGAGAGAAAGAGAGAGAGCGAGAGGGAGCATGAGTAAGGGAGGAGCAAAGACAGAGAGTCCCAAGCAGACTCCGTGCCCAGAGCAGAGCCCAACGCCAGGCTCAAACCCACAAAACATGAGATCATGACCTTAGCCAAAACCAACAGACTAAGCCACCCAGGTGCCTAGTCTTACTGATCTTAAAGAGCCAGCTTTGGCTCATTGACTTTCTCTATTCCCCCCCTCCCTTGTTTTCTATTTCATTGATCTTTTCTCTTATCTATGTTATTTCTTTTCTCCTACTTGGGCTTATTCTTTTTTTAGTTTCTTTTTTTAATTTTTATTAAAAAAATTTTTTTTAATGTTTATTCCTGAGACAGAGAGAGACAGAGCATGAGTGGGGGAGGGACAGAGACAGAGGGAGACAGAATCTGAAGCAGGCTCCAGGCTCTGAGCTGTCAGCACAAAGCCTGACACGGGGCTCGAACTCACAAACTATGAGATCATGACCTGAGCCGAAGTCGGTAGCTCAACCGACTGAGCCACCCAGGCGCCCTTCTTTTTTTAGTTTCTTAAAGTGGAAGCTGAGGTCATTGATTCGATATCTTTCTTTTCTTCTAATATAGGTATTTAACACTATCAATTTCTCCATAAGTATTGCTTTAGTGACATCCCACATTTATATATGTTGTTTTCATTTTTAGTTGGTTCAAAATACTAATTTCCTTTTTGATTTAATATTTGATGCATGAGTTACTTAGAAGTATGTCATTTAGTTACCAAATAGTTGGGACTATTTCTGTTATTGATTTATAATTTAATTCCATGTTATGGTCAGAGCACATATTTTGAATAGCTTGATTCATTTTTAACTTTCTGAGACTTGTTTTATGGCCTAGAATATAGTCTATTGTCATAAATGTTTTGGCTGTACCTTAAAAAAAGATGTATATTATTCTGTTTTTGGTAGAATGTTCTATAAATGTCTATTAGTTCAGGGTAGTTGAGAGTGTTCACATTTTCTATATCCTTACTGGTTTTCTGTGCATTTGTTCTCTAAATTTTTGGGAGGGGTTATTGAAATCTCTGAATATAATTGTAAATTTGTCTACTTCTCCTTGTAGATCAGTTTTTCCTTTGTATATATTTTTAACAGACATATTGATAAAATAATTCACATACCGTACAGTTCACCTCTTTAAATTCAGTGGCTTTCAGTATACTCAGAGAGTTCTGCACATCACCACAATCAATTTTAAAACATTCTTATTCCCCTAAAGAGAAACCCCACACCCCTTAGCTGGTAGGAAGGCAGCTATGCTCAATACTATACAACCAATGCTTCCTTAGCTGCTAGAAATGTAAAATGGTACATTCTCTCTGGAAACAGTTTGTCATTTCTTTAAAAAAATTAAACATAGAGGGGCGCCTGGGTGGCGCAGTCGGTTGAGCATCCGACTTCAGCCAGGTCACGATCTCACGGTCTGTGAGTTCAAGCCCCGCGTCGGGCTCTGGGCTGATGGCTCAGAGCCTGGAGCCTGTTTCCTACTCTGTGTCTCCCTCTCTCTGCCCCTCGCCCGTTCATGCTCTGTCTCTCTCTGTCCCAAAAATAAATAAACGTTGAAAAAAAAACAAAAAACAAAAAACAAAAAACAAAAACTCTTCCAAAGCTTTGTAAAATATATAACCAGAAAAGTCTTAAAACTGTTGGAAATAAAACCTACATAAGTATGGGCAAAAAGGCTAACAGTTATTAATTTGAGTTGAGAACTGTAATTCTCACGATAAAATCCAGCACTTGTATAGCACGTGCTGTGAAACAGAGAAGGCTTATCAAAGCTAATGCACTGAATAGAGGTTTCAGGTTTATTATAAACCTAAGAGGAAAAATCCAGACTTTATATGTTTTTTTCATTTTTTTAAAAATTTAAATTCAAGTTAGTTAACATACAGTGTTGTCATGCCTTCAGGAGTAGAACCCAGTGATTTATCTTTTACGTGACACCCAGTACTCATCCCATCAAGTGTCTTCCTTAATGCCCACCACCCATTTAACCCACCCCCCACCTCCCGACTCCAGCAACCCTGCTTGTTCTCTGTATTTAAGAGTCTCTTATGGTTTACCGCCCTCTGTGTTTTTATCTTATTTTTCCTTCCCTTCCCCTATGTTCATCTGTTGTGTTTCTCAAATTCCACATGAGTGAAATCATATGGTATCTGTCTTTCTCTGAATGACTTATGTCACTTAGCATAAGACACTTTAGTTTGCACATTATTGCAAATGGCAAGATTTCATTCTTTTTCATCACTGAGTAGTATTCCATTGTGTATATGTATACATACCACATCTTCTTTATCCATTCATCAGTTGATGGAAATTTGGGCTCTTTCCATAATTTGGCTATTGTTGAAAGTGCTGCTATAAACATAAATTCAAAATGGATGAAAGACCTAAATGTGAGACAGGAAGCCATCAAAATCCTACAGGAGAAAACAGGCAGCAACCTCTTTGACCTCAGCCACAGCAACTTCTTATTGGACATGTCTCAAGAGGCAAGGGAAATAAAAGCAAAAATGAACTATTGGTACCTTATCAACATAAAAATCTTCTGCATGATGAAGGAAACAATCAGCAAAACTAAAAGGCAACCAATGGAATAGGATAAGATATTTGCAAATGATACATCGGATAAAGGGTTAGTATCCAAAATCTATAAAGAACTTACCAAACTCAACAAACAAAAAACAAATAATCCAGTGAAGAAATGGGCAGAAGACATGAATAGACATTTTCCCAGAGAAGACATCCAGATGGCTAACAGATACATTAAAAGATGCTCAACATCACTTATCATCATGGAAATACAAATCAAAGCCACAATAAGATACATCCTCCCACCTGTCAGAATGGTTAAAATTAACAACTCAGACTTTGTGTTTTTTTAATGTTTATTTTTGAGAGAGAGAAAGAGAGAGAGAGAGAGAGAGAGAGAGAGAGAGAGAGAGAGGTTGGAGGGGGGAGGGGCAGAGAAAGAGGGGCACACAGAATCTGAAGCAGGCTCCAGGTTCCTAGCTGTCAGCACAGAGCCCAATGTGGGGCTCAAACCCACAAGCTGCGGAGATCATAACCTGAGCGGAAGTTGGATGCTTAACCGACTGAGCCACCCAGGTACCCCTTTTTTGTTCATTTTTTTAAGACAAAGTAAAATGAGTGTTTTTTTGTTCTATAGGTCTCATTTTTGGGTTGGGTAACACTTCTCATTCCTTTGTCAGGGTACACATTTTTATTCGTCAACATTTTTCTTGACTTAGGTTTTTCTTTCCTTTATTTTTTGATTCTTTCCTTTAAATGACTGTGTCAGTTTTTTTTTTCCCCATGTAGAATATTTTACAACTATATTTACAGGACATTAAATCTTTGATACCATTTCATACTTTCACTGTATTAACATGATTATCATGCATATCTGTATTGTAGTTTTAGAGAAAAACCTTTGTTGTAGGTTTCTTCAAGGCTTAAATAATACATAGCAGTTCACTTATATATCCAGTTTCTCAAAGAACACAGAATGCTTCTTTTGTCCCTGGGAAAACTATTTAAGAGCCAATTAAATTCTGAAATATTTAGAACGTTATTTATTTTAATGTAATCATATGTTCCTAAGCAAGTCTAAGCTGTTATAGGTGTGTACGCACTATAATTTATTGATCATTTAAGGAGAGGTTGTGCCTTGGAGGAAAGGCATAATAAACTTATAGTTAAATAATCTTCATACTAATACATTTTTCTTTGACTATATGATTTTTGATTCCTTGAGTCTTTTTGTTTGCATGGGCAGAAATTTGAGATCATTGTATATTTAGGAAGCTAAGGTCACAGATTGCTTTGGGCTCCTCCGACAGCTGATTGCATCAGTGTTCACCTCAGCGACAGATCTGGTGGGCATGTTGGAGGGAAGGCATATACAGAAGATAACTTTAAAGATGGCATTATAAATCAGTTTCCCCAATTTACATAAATTAGAGCTGATTGCAATAAAGATATTTACAAAAGCATATAGGAAAATATCAAAAACTGATGTTGGAGAAGTGGGGGAACATGGATAAATGCAGCTGGATTGTATTTTCCTTCTTGGTGTAGGAATTTGTGGTAAACAGAGTAGTGTGTGGCAGTTTCACTTCTTCTTTGTTAAAATATTCAGAAATCCTGTACTTGAAAGAAAGATGCCTCAATTGTCAGTCAATTTATGAGGTGAAGATTAAAAATAAACATGAATAGTGTAAAGACAAGTTTGGTTTGGTTTGTTTGAATAGCTTGCTGCTGATTATGTCCTCATTAACTACCTGGAAGTTCTTTGCTGTGTTATTTTGTTGTCACCTTCCATGACTCTTACAATGTGCCATTAGGGGTTAGGTCATTGTAGGTCATTGTGCCTATGTTTGAAAATTTCCATGTTAAGTATTAAAGTACTATAAGAAATTACAGTAGCACCATTTTGATTAGTCCAAATGTTTCAAGGTTTGGAATAAATCTTGACTAAAGACATAGAGAACACAACAAACAGGAAATGCATGAAGTCAGTCCTTCCTTATTAGTAATTACTTCTAATGTAAAGGAACTGATCTCTCCAATTAAAGGCAGAGCTTGGCTGACTGGCTTAAACGACAAGATCTGGCTATATGCTGTCTACAGGAGCTTCACTTTAGACCCAGTGACACAAACAGGTTTAAAGTGAAAGGCTGGAAAAGATAGTCCATACAAATAACAAGTGGTGGAGAGATGGTGCGGCCATATTAATATCAGACAAAATGGATTATAAGTGCAAGCAGTTGAAACTGTTGTAAGAGACAAAGAAGGACATTAGGCATTGAAAAAAGGGTCAATTCATCAAGAAGATAATTAGAAACATAAAGGATAAATACAGATACTCTAAAAACATATATGCATATATGCACCAAACAACAGAGCCCCCAAATAATGAGGCAAACATTAACATAATTGAAGGGAAAAACAAACAGTGCTACAACAGTATCAATTGAAGGCATCAGCATCCCACTGTCAATAGTGTACAGAACATGTAGACAGGAAGTCTATAAGGACATGCAGGACTTTAACCACACTGCTCGTCAACTACACATAATAGACATATATAGCACACTCTACCCAATAGCAGCAGAATACACATTCTTCTCAAGCCCACATGGAACATTCCTTAGGACAGATCATGTTTTAGGCCACAAACAACTGTCAATAAATTTAAAAGGACTGAAATCATACAAAGGATCCTCTCTGACTACAGTGGTTGAAGCAGAAATCAACAACAAAAGAAAAACTGGGAAATTCACAAATATGTGGAAATTAAAGAAATGCTCTTAAACAAACAATAGATCAAAGACTACATCACAGAGAATACAGAAGATACTTAGATACTTACAGACAAATGAAAATGAAAACACAACATACAAAAACTTATGGCATGCAGCAAAGGCAGTGCTCAGAGGGAAATTTATAGCAATAAATGTCTGTTAAGAAAGAAGAAAGATCTCAAATAAGTAACCTAACTTTATACTTTTAGGGAGTGGAAAAAGAAGAGCAAACTGAACCAAAGCTAGCAGAAGAAATATAGAGAATAGAGAAGCCACAGAGGGGCACCCAGGTGGCTCAGTCAGTTAAGTGACTGACTCTTGATTTCAACTCAGGTAATGATTTCAGGGTTCATGAGATCAAGGCCTGAGTCAGACTGCATGCTGAGCCTGCTTTGGATTCTCTTTCTCCCTCTCTCTCTCCCTCCCTTGCTTGCACTCTCTCTCAAAATAAGTAAGCATGAGAGAAAGAAAGAAAGAAAGAAAGAAAGAAAGAAAGAAAGACAAGAGTAATTACACCAGAAGTCAGTTTGAATAGATCAACAAAATTGACAAAACTTTAGCTATAATGACAAAGAAAAATGAGAAAAGGTGAAAATAACTAAAATAAAAAATGAGAGTTGTATCATTAAGACTAATTATACAGAAATAAAAAAGTAGGAAAATCTATAAATAAGTACATCTTCCAAATTATGTAACCTAGATAAAATAAACAAATTCTTAGAAAAACACAAATTACCAAACTGATTCAATAAGAAATAGAATAAATTGAAAGTTTGAACAGACCTACAAAGAGCAATGATTACATCAGTTTGGAAAAAGAGAGAGAGAGAAAAAAAGACCTTCTAGGAAAGAAAAGTTCAGAACCAGATGCCTTCACTGGTGAATTCTGAGCAATAGGTCAAAGACTTGATCTATTGAATTCTGAGCAATAGATCAAACATTTAAAGAAGAATTAACACCCATCCTTCCCAAACTATTCCAAAAAATAGAAGAGCAGCCATTTCCTAACTCATTCTAAGAGGGTAGCATTATTTTGATATCAAAGCTACATTGCAAGCAAAGAAAATTACCATCAACAGTTCCCTAAAATCCCTTAAGAATTTACCTAAAATATCTCTAAAATCCCTTAAGAATACAGATGCAAAAACCTTTTGCAAAAGACTAGCATATTCAATATCATATTAAAAGGATTATATGCCATCAACAAATGGGTTTGTTACAGGAATGCAAGGGTGGTACAATATGCAAAACTCAATCAATGTAATATATGACATTGATAGAATGAAGTGGATAAACACACAGTTATGTCATTTGATGTAGGAAAAGCATTTGCCAAATTTCAAGTCTTTGATAATAAACACACTCAGAAAATTAGCAACGGAAGGGAACTTCTACGACGTGATAAAGGTCATATGAAAAACCCATAGCTAACATCATACTCAACAGTGAAAAACTGAATACTTTCCCCCTAAGATCAGGAATGAGGCAAAGATGCCTGCTTTCACACTTTAATATGATATTGGAAGTTCTAGTCAGAGCACTTAGGCAAGAAAAGGAAACAAAAGGCTTCTAAATTAGAAAGGAATCAATAAAACCTTTTCAGTATGCATATATGATTCTATTTGTAGAAAATGTACAAGTATCCACAGAAAACTACTAGAGTTAATAAAATAATTCAGCAAGGTTTCAGGGTACAAGATCAACACAAATAAATGATCTGTGTTTCTATAACCAATGAGCAATCAAAAAAGGAAATAGCTTCCACAGAATATCTGGAAATAAATGTAAACAAGAAGTGAAAGATTTTTACATGAGAACTACAAACACTGCTGAAAGAAATTAAAGACCTAAATAAACGGAAAGAGATCCCATATTCATCGATTGGAAGACTTAATATTGTTAAGATATCAAAACAATCTTTAAAAAGAACAAAGTTGAAGGACTCATACTTCCCAAGCTCAAAATTGTGCTATGAAGCTACGGTAATTACAATAGTGTGTACTCACATAAGAATACACATCTAGACCAACAGAATAGAGAGTCCAGAAATAAATTCGTATAATCATGACCAATTGATTGTTGACAAAGGTGGCAAAACCATTCAAAGAGAAAACAATAGTCTTTACAGGGGTGCCTGACTGGCTCAGCTGGTGGAGTGTGCAACTCTTAAATCTTGGGGGTTGTAAATTCGAGCCCTATGATGGGTGTAGAGATTAGGAAAAAAAAAAAAAAGGAACAGTCTTTGCAAAAATGATGCCAGAACAATTGGGTGTCCACATGCACAGGCATGAAGTTGGACCCCTACCTCATACCATATACAAAAATTAACTCAAAATGGATCAGTGACCTAAATATAAGAGCTGGAACCATAAAACTCTTGGAAGAAAACAAAAAGGTTAAGTCTTCATGACTTTGGAATTGGCAATGGATTCTTAGATAGGTGAGCAACAAAAGGAAAAAAAATTGGACTTTCATGCATCAAAGACATTATCAAGGAAGTGTAAAGACAATCTATAGAATGGGAAAAAATAGTTGTAAATCATAAATATGAGGATTTAGATCCAGAATATATAAGGAATTCTTATAACTCAACAACAAAAGGACAACCCAATTTAAAAGCAGGCAAAGTATTTGAATAGATATCTCTCCAAAGAAAATTTACAAATGGCTAACAAGCATATGAAGAGATGCTCAACATCATGTCATTAGGGAAATGCAAATCAAAACCACAATGAGGTACCACTTTACAACACTAGAATGACTAAATGTGTCTTTAAAAATGGAAACTAACAAGTGCTAGCAAGGATGTGGGGAAATTGGAACCCTGTCCATTGCTTGTAGGACAGTAACATGGTTCCACTTTGAGAAACATTGGAAGTTCCTCAAAAGTTTAAACGTGCAATTACCATATGATCCTTCAATGCCACTCCTAATTATGTACTGTACCATGGTCTGAATTATGTCCTCTTGGAATTCATGTTGAAGCCCTAACCCTCCATGTGACGGTATTTGGAGTCAAGGAATTTAGGGAGTTAATTAATGTTAAATGAGGTAGGGCCCAATCTGGATGTCAAAGGATGTATGGTCTTTTAAGAAGGCGAAGAGAAAGAGATCTCTCTGATCACAAAGAGGTCCTGTGTGCACACAGTGAGAAGGCAGCTGCCTACAAGCCAAGAAACAAGGTTTCAGAATGAAACCAACCTTGTTGGTGCCCTTAGAGTACCCAGGCTGCAGAACTGAGAAACAAGCATCTGCTGTAAGCCTTCCGGGCAGTGGTAATTTGTGACAGCAGAAGCCTGGTGCTCATGGAAGTCCACGTACAAGCCTGTTTGTAGCAGCACTACTCATATAGCTAAGAGGTGGAAACGGCCCAAATGTCCATCAACGAATGGGGGTGGGGTGGGGTGGTGGTGGTAAACAAATGGTGGTAGTTACATACAATGGAACATGATTCTGTCCTAAAAAGGAATGAAATATTTGATACATGGATGAATCTTGAAAACATTGTGCTAAGTAAAAGAAGACAGACACAAAAGGTCACAGTATATAATTCCATTTATATGAAATGTTCAGGATAGGTAAATCCATAGAATACAGCTTAGAATTTGCTAGGGGCTGAAGGGAGGGGGTCTGGGGGAGAAACTGCTTGATGAGCAAGGGGTTTTACTTTTGAGTGGTGGAAATATTTTAGAACTAGACAGAGGTGATAGTTGCACAGCATTGAAATTGTACTAAATGGGACTGCGTCGTTTACTTTAAAATGGTTAACTTTATGTTATATAAGTTTCACCTCAATAAATTATTTAAAAAAAGATCCAGGGGTGGTGTTCCCTGTATTAGTCAGGGTGGAATGAACTTTAAGCAGCAGGTGGGTCTGAGCATGTGAAGGTGGGTGGCCATGGGTGCTTCTGGCACCCTGCCTGAGCACTCCTCCCCTGGCTGCTTTAAGTGTTGATGGATAACCCTGCCCTTTTCTCCAGAGAACTGCCCTTTGCTGACTCGCAGCAGGAGCCACTTTGCTTTGGAGGCTAGGGGCCACCACCTGCACCCCCCTCCCTGTCCCACAATAGCTGACCTCCACAAGAAGCTCCTGGTCTCTAAGTGGGACCAACTCTGAGGCAGAGGAGACTGAAGCTGGCCTCCCACCCTCTCCTGCTCCCCTCACTTTGGAACCTGACTCCAAATGGTTACATAAAACCAATACTGATGGTGAATTCTATGGTCTTTGAATGATATCTCAATAAAGCCATTATGTTAAAAAGATACTTACGAGTCATTTACAGCACCAAAGGTTTTTTGTTTTGTTTTTGACATTCTTGAAGGCCCACCTCACCAGGGTAACACATTCCCCCAAATCCCAGGTCAAGTTACATCTTTTCAGTTGAAATTGTAAGAATTAGTAATTTAAAGGCAAATAAGGTTTGTTCTTGTTTCTTGTTCTTCCCAAATACACACTCATTCTTTTTAAAATGCTGAATTCCATTGAAATGGTCAGTAAAGTTGACCAGGGCTGCCCTCGCATGTCAGGTCAAGGCAACCTTCCTCCTAATCAGCTGATGATCACAAATTCTTTCTGTGGGTTTTTGCTCAGTGAAATCCAGACCCACAAGCATGCACATAACGTGTAATGTTTGTGTTAAGTCAAGCTTTACTATAAAAATGAAAGCAATGGAAACAATGCACAGGATGATCATACACACACCAGTGAGCCCCAAGTCCAGGAGAGAAGTGGGAAAGGCAGTAGGGCAGCCCTTCTCCCTGCCCCACAAAGCAGTGCCCAAATAGTCTCAAAAAACAAGGTGGGGGGGGGGGGGGCTACGGGAAGCTCTTCTAATCCAAATAGGTGAGCCATGGTATTAAGTGTCGTTAGACATGTCACCTGTTTCCCTGACTTTAATGGCCAACCTGTCCTGTGATCTAGACCTCAGTTTACCAGTGTGCTGGCAGTACCCAGGTACCCTGAGAAACATGTGGGATGAACAGCTGTCTGCTCAAAACCATTTCTAAAAAAAGTTGGTTGGGAGACGTAAGAGGAAAAAGAATGGAGCACCCCCCCCACCCCCCCCAAATCTGTAGAGGTGGGAATGGGATGGTAAGGTATTAGAAATAATTCCCTTGGTGGAAAGGCAATGAATAGGCCCTGAGGTCAGTTCTGGGAGAGAAAACACACCTGAATTTCCTTTTATTTGAGGGATACACAAAGCATGTTCCCTGAAGCTCTTCACTGCCCCCACACAACATAGGGAGGCTTCGGGTACTGATCTCTAACTCTGCTTGACGCTCTGCTTGGACTTCTCATACCTGTCGAGGGCGCTTGCTTGCGCAGACCCCATCCCTGTCCCTGAGTACGGGGGTGGGGGTGGCAACTGTGGAAAGGTCAGGTATCATGGGCCATGGAGGTGGGGGTGGGGGGGATGGGTGGGCTTGCAGGAGGTAGAGAGGGGGATGGCCTGCAAGAGTTTTTCAATTCAGAGCTGGAGGGTTGTTGAGGGGAGGGTATTCTGAAAGAACCCCCACCCCCCAAGTCCATGAAGAGAGGCTTCCTTCTCTCAGGAAGGGGAGAGGCTCTCAAGACTGCCACGCTGCACTTGGTCTGGCACATCTTCTTCCTTCTGCTCCAAATCAAAGTTCTGTGAACAAGGTTGCAGGTGAGGTCTGGCCCTGTACATGCCGAGCACAGCTCTGATAATTCTAGGGGCACATGCGTGATGGGCATGTGTTGCCTGAAAAGGCTGGGTTATGTTCCACATCCCTCTAAGGAGAAGCTGCTTTCCTTATCCCACCCCAAATTTTGGCCTGACCTACCTCAAGCTCCTGCAAAACCTCGTCCATGAAGTCCCGGGAGTTGTGTTTGTACGACACAGCTAATCGAATTGCATCATTGAAGAGCTGGGGGTGAGGTGGAGGTGGTGGAAGGAAGGAAAGAAGGAAGGAAGACATGGCCGTGGGTGCCAATGCCCTGTCTGTGTCATATGTCCACCCAATACTCTACCCCTAAAGTCGGCAAGGTCACCCCTCAATTCACCTTCTCCCCATCAATGTACTTTTTCTCGCCAAGCTCAGCCCATTACCTCCCTTACTGTCAATACAATGACCCATTCCTGTTCTATTGCTCTGGATTGCCCACTCATAGTCCCTGCAATACCTGTCCTCTCCACCGTCCCTGTGGCCAGCCCTTCTCTTTGCAGCTTCCCTGGTCCCTTCACCATTTGGCCTTCCCTAACCTCACTAGACTACCTCTGCAGTCCACCATTACCTTCACAACATTGGTACCATCAGCAGCTGAGACAAAGTACAGGGGAAGGGAGAACTTCCTGGCAAAATTGAAGCTCTTTTGGGTCATCTTTATGTCTGCTGTAGAGAGAAGGTAAAACACTGGCCTGTCTATCAAGCGACAAGGACAGGAATTGGCAGGACAGGTCACTGGAGGCCCCCATTCCAGAAAGTGGGGTAGGCAGGGGCAATCAGGGGACATGTCCTAGAAAGAGTTCATTTAAAGGGATTTGTGTCTCGGGGAGAGGGAAGATTGCCTCAGTTGGTATCTTTACTGGCAAGGGATTGATGGCAAGCAAACGAGGGAAGGAGGACAGATCACTGAAGGTTCACTGCCCCAGGAATGGAGGAAGAAATGTGTGGTGGTGGGTCCCCCACGGAATGCTGACACGCAGATGCAGGGATGGCCCCACCATCAATTTTATTGGCCACCACGATGCACGGGATCTCTGGCCTGAACTCCCGAAGCTCTGTGTACCAGGTGCTCAGGTTCTTGTAGGTGACTTTCCTCTGCACATCGAACACCTGCAATGAACACAGGAGGGGAGAGAGCTCAGGTTGTCGGTGTCTGCACCCCACCCACACGTGATGTGCACATGCAGGCAAGCGGCCCTGTGAAGAAAGGCTGCACTTGTTCCCGCCCCTCTAAGGGAAGTCCTCAGAGCCTCAGATCCAAAAGTGGTTTTTAAAATGTTTATTCCAGGGATGCTTGCGTGGCTCAGTTGGTTGAATGTCTGACTCTTGATTTCAGCTCAGGTCGTGATCCCAGGTTCATGGGACTCAGCCCTTCGTTGGGCTCCGTGCTAAGTGTGGAGCCTGCTAAGAAGTCTCTCTCCCCCTCTGTCCCTCTCTCCCGCACTCTCTAAAAATAAAATAAATCTTAAAAAAAAAAAGTTTATTCCTTCTCTGTTGTCACCTAATTCCGTTTACCTATTTTAACCAAGTTGTACCATTGTACTAATCAATAGTCTGTTACAAATTGTAAATTTTTGCTTTTTCTCCCCCTTAGTCTATTCTTATTTTTATTGCTTAAACTTTGTCTTAAAATTTCTTTGTGATAATTTTAAATGCTTGTAGAACTCCCCTTTAGTTACTATTGATGTACTTTTAATTTTAAACTTTTGTTTAATCTCGTATTCATTTTGTATTTTAAACTTCCTAAAAGTAGTTTCTATCCATCATCATCATCATCATCATCATCATCATCATCAGGCAGCCGGCATCTTTCCTGCTTTGGCGGAGGGGGTAGGTGTGTCTTCGCGGCCGCCAGGCTCTGGCTGCAGAGGGCTGCGCTGGCTCTGGGAATCGCAGTGGTGCTTGTTGCTGCAGATCCTGGGCCTGATGCTGGGAAGGTCGTCCAAGCGTTCTTGTTGTCGGTAGTGGTCCACACGCAGGAGGCAGTGGGTGTTCACTGGCCAGGTCTCCACTTCACGACCACCACTAACCACCACTAACCCCTGCTGGGCCGCAGGCTCCTCCTCACAGTCTTGGGGAGAATCAGCCAGTTGTAGCGGAAGGAGCTGCGAGCCCTCAAGTGACGGGGCCGGTGCTGTGTGTCCGCTTGTCCCTCTGGATCAGGAAGCTGGAGCAGTTCCACACGACCATCCGTTGTAGGTGGCCGGAGATGGAAAGACTATCTTTTATTATTTTGTAGCTTGTAATTTGATTACCAGTTTACAAGTTATAGTTTTTTACCTATTTTATTTAAAAAAAAATTTTTTTTTTAACATTTATTTATTTTTGAGACAGCATGAACGGGGGAGGGGCAGAGAGAGAGGGAGACACAGAATCGGAAGCAGGCTCCAGGCTCTGGGCCATCAGCCTAGAGTCTGACGCGGGGCTCGAACTCACGGACCGCCTGATCGTGACCTGAGCTGAAGTCGGACGCTCAACCGACTGAGCCACCCAGGCGCCCCTACCTATTTTAAAATATTAGCAATAAACATGAACACTGCAGACTGGCTCAAAGGACAGGGGAGGCCAGAAGTCCTGAGACGCTTCAAGTTGCTGCTGCAGGGATGGAGTCCCTCCAACCCTCGTGGGAGCTCCTCAAAGGCCATCCTCCAGGATGGACTCAAAGGCCCCGGCACGCAGTAGATAGAGCTGGACAACCCTGGAACCTGATGGAATGGCTGCTCTTACTTCCAAACCACCCAGTCCTGCATGGGACCAAATGGATCTCACCCGGGGCCAGGGGCTTGCTCTGCATGGCAGTGGGCATGGGTCCCCACCCTGGAGGCAGCAGGAGGTCCCCCGGAGGTTCTTCCGTGGTACCCACGGGCCCCATTTCAACAAATGACCATGCTGTCTTGAATTTAAATGACACGTGTAATGAGTCTTCTGCAATCGGCTTCACATCAGGCTGCCTCCCATGATCACTGTCAATCACCTTTCATCCAGGTCTGGTTTCCTGAGCTGCCTCTCCTTGTTTTGAGAGCTGAGGAGGAGCTGGCTGGGACGAGGAGCAACCCCATCAAGACTTCAAGGTGGTTCAAGGTGGAGGGTGGAAGCCCAGCTCCCTCTGGGACTAGCAGATCCCCAGGTGCTCATCACCAGGTGAGTGCTTTCTACCTGCCTGGCCCCATGCAGCAGGCACCGGCAGATACAGGCATGCAGGAATGCTGGCAGGACAGACATCCCCAGGTTTCAGAAGACAGTCCAAATGGAGCCAATGGAGAGGGGTCAGAGGCAGGAGGAGTACACTCCCAGAGAGAAAACGGAGGTGGGCTCAAAGCCCCAAATGCCAGAGCAGAATCAAAACAAATGGCTGGGCCTTGCCCTCCCAGTTCTCCAAGGTCAAAGATGTTGACTATGTGAGCCTCCAGGTGAGACTGCTGGCCTGCACTGCCCCCATCTGCCTTTCCCAGTCACCTCCTTGTTCTGTCCCCTTAGAGATACTACCTAGTATTACAATTTGGAAAATTTCAAGAGATTTTGTGTTACGGGATAGTGGAACCTGTGAATGGAGCCAGGACTCTGGGCAGGAGGCCCTAGAGACACAGCCTTGCACAGCTCTCCTGTGCTTCCCTAGCCCTCCCTCAGGCCCTCTTATGGCACTGTTTATCCTGTGGCTCTGGGGGGACCTCTGAAGACTGTGTTCTGGACAGCACAGAGGAAAGGGGCCACTTGGGAGCAACACCAGCTGGCAGTCAAGGGGGCCTCGAGAGCCTATCCGAGTAGGTGGCTCCACCAGGAAAGGATTGTATTTGCCTTAGATGGCATGCCTGATGCTGAGGCCCTGGGTGTGTTCCTCCCCCTGGACGGGGGTTCCTCATCCGGACCCACTTGAAGCGAAGCTCACCTGGGCCTGCTCACACTCAGAACCTCTGGAAGCACATGTAGTTTGAAACCTCCCCAGGCTTCCCTGTTCCTCTCCCCCAGCACCCGGCCTTGGTGAGGAGGGCTCAGCACTGCCGGGTCACCCCTCAAGCTTGCCCAGAGGGCAGCCTGTCCACTGCCCGGCTGGTTTCATACCATGATGCAGGCGTGGGCCTTGTGGTAGTAGGAGGCATGCATGCTCTGGAACCGCTCCTGGCCGGCTGTGTCCCAAAAGTCTGCAACATGAACACAGCTCTGACTGCCTCATGGGGCCGGAGGGCAGAGAGACCCGAACACACTGAGCATCTCTGTGCAGATCTCTGTGTGCAGAAACAGAACCTGCAGGGAGGACAGGGAGGAACGAAGACCACACAGCGCGCATGTGTGCGTCATCAGGACACAACGCACCTGGGTGTGCCGTGGGAGGTGTGTGTATGGGGGTGCATGGGGGTGGGTGAGAAGAAGACACATGGGCAGGCCAGGAGGAAGGAGAACGCAGGCAGGAAGTCCCAAAAGGGAGAAGGCAGGTGTCCCTGTTCTCCCACCCACAAGATGCAGGACCTTCCGAGGTCAAAACCAGGCTGATTTTCCACGTGTGTTGACCACAGATGGCAGACACAGTCAGGCAGGGTGCATGGCCTAACCAAGCAGAAGGCTATGACCCCACAATCTTAAAAGCTTTTGTGGAAGATGATATTCAGACCACAACTGTTATTTCTTTATGCTGGTTAAATTAGAATACCAGGTCAGAGAGCTGGAACGGAGGTCTTGAGTGCCTCCTCCCACCCTCCCTAGGCTCCTCTCACGGTCCTTCCTACCACCCTTAGTCTCTGCTGGGGGTCTCATTTGCTCCCTGCCTGACTCTCTCCCAGGGACTTCCATCCCCTCCCCTTTCCTCGCCCTTGAGAGTCTATGGCTCGGCCTTGTGCTGCTCACCCACAAGGACAGTCTTGCCGTCCACCGTGGCCGTGTGCTTGTACAGGGTCAGGGCATACGTGGACAGCTGTTGCGGCTGACTGCATTCAGGTTAAGGAAAAGAGATGAACGAAAAGGAAGGCAAGGAAGGTGCTTGGGGGGGAGGCACTGGTGTGACGAAACTGGCCCTCTCCTTTTCTTTTTGGAGTTCTTTAGATTTTAAGCTGAATGAATGTGGCAGACAGGATCACTTTCCAGTATCACTGGCACAAACTCCATGCAAAGGCGAAGGGCAGGAGAGGCTGGGAGACATCCCGGCCATCTAAGTACCAGGGACAGCATGGAATGGAATTTTACAAGAGAAGCCATCATAAACAGCATCATGTACTTGGAAAATGCAACCATGGGGGCCCCAGCCTCTTCGTGGACAGGGCTCTTGCAGGCTAGAGAGGAAACCCAGCCTTAGGCAGCAACATGACCATTCCAGGGAAAATTAGTCTCTACAAGCTAGACAGCTGACAAGCTGTTTGTGAACTGCCTGTACATGAAACCCCAACAAAAAGCCTGGGGAATTACTTCCTGAAGCTGCAAGATGCAGGGTGGTCAAACCAGGAAAGCTGGGATGATGCAGGGGCAGCTGCAAAGAAGCACTTGGTGGAAGGTGAAGCAAGATATACTCAGGCTCCACCTTGGGGGTCAAGGCCCAGGGCAGGAAGCAGGACACTCCAGGGCTCTTTTCTGCCACAGTTCTTAGTAGATTGACGTGGGAAGCTTTTTAAAACCATCCCAGTTGCCAGGGAGTGTCTCACTCCAAGCCTAGACCTCGTGACAATCCATAGGAGGAGGGAGCAGTTCCTGTTTTACAAAGTTCATTCATACCAGAGAATTTTAAAGCATTAGCCCAAGCTTTGAGGTCAGAGAGGTTAAGTGACTTGCCTGAGGCCAGAGCTACTAAGGAGGAGGAGGTGGGGTTTGAATCCAGGCACGTGACCAGGTACTGTTAGCCATTCTATTGTCTTTCTGATGTAAAGCGAATGTAAATAGGACACTGGTGAGAACAGTCGTGAAGGAAACCTATGCATTCACTCACCTAGCCCTCCTCCCCAGAGCAAAGGGGTGAACGGTGAGGTTGAGTTGGCATGAGGGGAGAAGGGCCCCAGGAACAAGGAGCACTTCAAACTTTGAAGGATACAATCCATCCATGAGAAACCTCTCCATAAGTCTGTAAGGACAGTGTGCAAGGTGATCAGGGTACATCCTTCAACCTTCCTCCTCCTTGCCCCGCGTCATAACCCCTGTCCAGGCTGACAAGCTGGGGACATTCATTCCACAGCCACACAGTTTCCTTTTAGGACAATGCCCAGGAACTGCCCCCCAACCCTCTTCTTGACTCCCCTTAAGTGCCCGGCATCCCTTAGTTGTAACACCGATCCAGCACCCACAGCTGCTTTGCCGGAGGGCAGGGACCCCACCTTCCTTCTTTTGGAGCACCACAACAGCTGGTAACCTATATTAGTTGAAGGGATAAAGACCGATCTTTGGAGCTCTGCCATATGTCTACACTGGAGAAGTCTGTGTGAACCATGAACTCAATAAATCTAAAAGTGAGTTCGTTTAACCCACTCATCCTGTCCTTGTTCCTGAATTATCTAGTTAGTGGCATCACCCCATTCTCTAAGTCTGGAACCTGGAATCAGCATTACTAGCCCCTCATAACAAAACAGGCTACATTACCACAAGTTCATATAACAGTCCATGCGAGGCTCTCAGACCCACTGTTCCTGCCTCTGCACACTACTGACAAACACCATGATCCCTGCTTTATGCCTAGGAAACTGACACCAGGCAGACTGTGCCCTCTGCCCAAGAGCCATTCCCCTAATATTCTGGAGGTCCTCCAGGGCTTTGCTCAAATGTCACCTGAGCAGTGGGACCTTCCCTGGTGATCTTACTTGTGATAGGCAAGTTCTATCTTACCTTGTACTCTGTCTTACCCTGTAGGTAATACCAACAGAAACACTCAGTATTTTACTTATTGACAGTTTACCTCTCTCGACTAGAATGGGAGGCCACGAAAGCAATTTTAGTTTATTGCTGCACAGCCAGTGCCTAGGACAAAAAACATTTAGACTATGACTAGCATGCAAACACCACAGGAAAAACTGTAGCCTCAGTGGGGAGCTTAGATTTCCACCCTTGGGGGGTACCTCAACAACATTACCAAGCTGTCCTAATAGGGAGCTGGAACTTTCTTCTCTACCATATGGCAATGAGACACCCTCCCGCTGCCGCCACCCCACAGTGCCAGTGGAGACCACAGGTGCTGCCTCCCCCCTTCTTCTACTGAAGCAATGCTGCAGGAAGCCAGCTAAAACAGAAGGTTCAAATAAGATTCAGAGTCTCATAACATGATCTTCAAAATATCCAAGTTTCTTCCAAAAATCATTCATCATATTAAGAATCAAGGAAGATCTCAAAGTGAATGAAAAAAGATAATCAATAAATGCCAACACTGTGCTGATACAGATGTTCAAATTATTTGTCAAAGTTTTTAAAGTAGCTGTCATAAATGAGCAACTATAGATGTGCTTGAAATAAATGAAAATACAGAAAGCTTCAATAATGGGCCAATTCCTAAAAGCACAAACAAGCAAAACTAACCTAGTAAGAAAGAGATCATTTGAATAGCTCTGTCACTATAAATCTCTAGGCCCAGATGGTTTCAGGGTAGAATTCTGCCAAACACTGTAAGAATTAATATCAATTTTGCACAATCTCTTCCAGAGAACAGAAGAAGAGGGAATTCATTTTATGGAGTCACTTTATCCTGATATCAAAATCAGTCAAAGACAGTACAGGAAGAGAAAAACAACCCTACAGACCAATATCTTCCATGAATATAGCATCAACAAATTATTAACAGAATTCAGGAACATACAAAAGAAGTTATACACCATGACCAAGTATGATGCATTTCAGGCGTGCAAGACTAGTTCGATGTCTGAAAATCAATGAATGCGATCTAACATATCAACTGCCTAAAGAAGAAAATCACAGGATCATATTGACTGATGGAGAAAATGCATCTGCAAAACTCAACATCCATTCTCGATAAAAAAAAAATAAAATAAGAATCGAGGGGAATTAGTATGTTGAAAAGTACAAAATACTGATGAAAAAAATTAAAGATCTGAATAAATGGAGAGACATACTATGTTTATGGATTGGAAAACTCAATAAAAAAACGATGTCAATTCTCCTAAAATTGATATACAGGCTTAACGCAATGCCTATTAAAATTCTAGCAAGATGTTTTATAGGTATCGTCAAGATTGCATACAACTTATGTAGGCAGGCAAAGGAATTAGAAAAGCTGAAACAAATGTGAATAAGAATAAAATGGGAAGAATCAGTCTACCCAATTTTAAGACTTACTATAGCTACTGTAAGCAAGATGTGTGGTACTGGCAGCGGGACAGACACACAGACTAATGGAATACAAGAAAGAACCCAGAAATAGTCTCACAGAAGTAAAGCCAACTGGTTTTTCACAAAAGTGCAGAAGGCAATGGAGGAATGACAGTCTTTCAACAAATGATGGGCCAAATGAGTATCTACAAAGGAAAAAATAAACCTTTACCCCAAACCCTCATACCTTAAACAAAAGTTAATTCAAAATTGACCACAGATAGGGGCGCCTGGGTGGCTCAGTCGGTTAAGCGTCCGACTTCGGCTCAGGTCACGATCTCACGGTCCGTGAGTTCGAGCCCCGCGTCGGGCTCTGGGCTGATGGCTCAGAGCCTGGAGCCTGCTTCTGATTCTGTGTCTCCCTCTCTCTCTGCCCCTCCCCCCATTCATGTTCTGTCTCAAAAATAAAAAAAATAAACGTTAAAAAAAAATTAAACGAAATTGATCACAGACTTAAACGTAAATGTAAAAATACAAAGCTTTTACAAGAAAACACAGGAAAAAGATCTTTGGGACCCAGGGCTTGGTAGAGATCAAAGTCCATGACTTCAGTAACATCAAAAGCATGATCCATAAAAGAAACAAATGGACTTCATGAAAAGTAGAACCTTCTGCTCTATGAAATAGCTTGTTACAAGACAGGGGAAGACAAGCTCTCAACAGGAGAAAATGTTTGCAAAGAGCACATCCAGCAAAGACCAGTACCTGGAAAAATAATAGCCAAAACTCTACAATGAAAAAAACTCTCAATTAGAAAACGAGCAGAAGGCATGAAGAGACACGTAACCAAAGAGGAGATGTTCTACATCACCAGGCATTAGGGACATGGAGAGTAAGACCATGCTGAGCTATCACTACATGCCTGCCACGATGGCTAAGATAAAAATTAGCAATAACACTAAATGTTGGCAAGGATGCAGAAAAAACTGCATCTTTCACACATTACTGGTGGGAAAACAGACATTTTGGAAAATAATTTTATTTCTTTTTTTAAAACATTTATTTATTTAAATTCAAGTTAGTTAACACACAGTGTAGCACTGGCTTCAGGAGTAGAACCCAGTGATTCATCTCTTACATATGACACCCAGGGCTCATCCCAACAAGTACCCTCCTTAATGCCCATCACCCATCTAGCCCATCCCCCACCCACTTCCCCTCCAGCAACCCTCAGTTTGTTCTCTGTATTTAAGAGTCTCCTATGGCTTGCTTCCCTCTGTGTTTTTATCTTATTTTTCCTTCCCTTCCCCTATGTTCATCTGTTGTTTCTTAAATTCCACATGAGTGAAATCATATGGTATCTTTCTCTGACTTATTTTGCTTAGCATAGTACCCTTTAGTTCTATCCACGTTGCTGCAAATGGCAAGACTTCATTCTTTTTGAATGAAATTCTTTTAGTCTTCTTTTAGTATTCCATTGTATATATACATACCACATCTTCTTTACCCATTCCTCAGTCAATGGACATTTGGGCTCTGTCCATAAGGTGGCTGTTGTCGATAGCACTGCTGTAAACATTGAGGTGCATGTGCCCCTTCAAATCAGCATTTTTGTATTCTTTGAATAAATACCTTGTAGTTTCTTAACAAATCAAACATATACTCACTGTATGGTCTAGCCATGAAATGAAATAAAAACTTACATTCGTGCCAAAACCCACACATGTGTTCACAGCAACTTCATGTGTACTAGCCAAGACCCAGAATTAACTGAAATGTCACTTAACAGGTGACTGGAAAAGTCTGGAAAACCACACCGTGGCCATCTACCATGAAATACTATTCAGCAACAAAAAGGAGCACACTATTCATAGTGCAACAACTTGGATGGGTTGTAAGGATATTATGCTGAGTGAAAAAGGTCACAGGTTGTATAATTCCATTTACACAACATAGCCAAAATGACATGATTATAGAGATGGAGAATCAATTGGTGGTTACAGGGGTTAGGGGTGGTGGAAAGTGAGGTGGGGTGGGTGTGACTATAAATGGGTAGAATGACCAAAGTTTTGTATCTTAATTCCATTGATAGTTGCATAAATCTGCACATGTGATAAAATGACACAGAATTATACATGCATCAAACCAATGCCAATTTTCTGATTTTGATAATGTTCTACAGTAACTTAAGATATTATCATTGAGGAAGCTGGGTGAAGGGTGCACAGGCCCTCTCTGTACACTCTGTGCAACATCCTGTGAATCTGTATTATTTCAAAATGAAAAGAGAAAAAAAAAAGCAAAACAGAGAGGGACAAAAACCACAAGAGACCCTTAAATACAGAGAACTGAGGGTTGCTGGAGGGGAGGTGGGCGGGGGATGGGCCAGATGGGTGATGGGCATGAGAGAGGACACTTGTTGGGATGAACACTGGGTGTTATATATGTAAGTGATGAATCACTGGGTTCTACTCCTGAAACCATTATTACACTGTATGTTAACTAACTTGGATTTAAATTTAAAAAAGAGGCAAACAAAAACCACAGGTTGGGAGATGTCTGCAATGCTAGTAACTGACAAGCATGAATACACAGAAAATATGAACAGCTCTGATACGCAAGTGAGAGAGCACACAGACAGCCTGTGCACTAAGAATACAAACAGGTGAATAGCTAATGAACATATAAAAAGATGCTCAGTGTTTTAATAATTTAATAACTTTAATGCAAATTAAAATGAAGTAGCTTTCACATCCCTTCAGACGCACAATTCAGAAAGTCACATGACACTGAATGTTGGGGATTTTGTACTGTGCTGGCAGCAGCATAAATTTGATATAACTATTTTGGAGAGCAATTTGGATATCTCAATGTTTGAGGTAATCTTGAAACTAGGCCATTTCACCCCAGGCCTAAGTGTGTGCCCAAGATGGTAGGCACAAAAATATTCACGGCAGTATTGTATTTAATATCATAAAAATGATAACATTGGAAATGTTCTTCAACAGAAGAGTAGACAATTTTAGTACAAACTAGTTAAAAACAAATTTACTAAGTTGCTCACCACTTAGCAGATACTATGGTAGGTGTCATGACATAACACTGAACAAAACAGATGAAGATCCCTGTCAAGACAGACAATAAGTAAGCCCTTAAAATACATGCAACCACATGTGCGGTCATTGCATTTAGGACAAAGGCATCGCTATAGTTGAGTGGGGTTAACCGTTTCATCAATTAAGCAAGTGGGAGCAATTGAGTATCTGTACCGGGAAGAGATGAACCTTGAGGCCGTTAATGAAATGGGGAAGTAGGAGGTTCTAGGGGGATCAACCCCCACCTGAAATACCCAGTAAACTGGAAAAGATGATCAGAACGAACCAATTCAGAACTCCGGAACCTGAGTGGACACACAGAAGCAGGACAGCACTAGGTGGCAACAGAGTGCTGATCCCCGTAGAAGGGCAACGTGTGTCAACCAGCGGCAGCTGCCCATCCCTCAGGCCTGCCGCACCAACTTGGTGAGCTGTGCTCCAAGGTTCTGGCTACGGTCTGGGGTGCCGGAGAGATACTGCCCTCAATAAGTCTGGGTCACATGTTTTGCTCAATTAGGTCTCAGCTCTCTCAGGCTTCAGGTTTCTCGTGCTGGTGTATATTGGAGATTTCAAGGGCTAGGAAGATCTTAGTTTTTCTTTCTATTTTTGGAGCCAGAAGTTTAAGGAAATCTTTGTCAGGTCACTATCTGACCACAGATAATAGAACAGAAACATCAGTGACCACACACAAGGAATACACACTTTGTGAAAATAGTCTGGAAAAATTACAAATAGACAACTCTAGCCCCAAACAAGGGGAAATCAGCAATGCCTGAAGAGTGGGAGAATCTGATTTTTAAAGTTGTCACATTAAAACACTCAGACTGTCTAATTCTCATCAAAACAACTCCAAAGCTTACAAAGAAATGAGAAGATATGACCCATTCTCATGAAAATAAGAATCTGACAGAATCAACTCCAAAAGAAATGCAAACATTGGAATTACTCATCAATTATCAAAATTGAGTATCTTAAATATGCTCAAAGGGCTAAGGGAATTCATGGACAAAGAATTAAAGAAATCAGGAAATGATACATGAATAAAATGAGAATATTAATAAAGAGATAAAAATTATGAAAAGGAACCCAACAAAACTTCTGGAGCACAAAAGCACGTTAATTACAATGAAAACAAAACAAAACAAAATAACCTCACTACAGGGTTTCAACAACATATTTAAGCAGGCAGAAGACAGGGTCAGCAAACTTGAAGATAAGGTGCTTGAAATTATCCAGTTGGAGAAGCAGAAGAAAGAAAGAATAAAAATGAGCAGGGCCTAAGGAACGTGTGGGACAACACAAAACAAACTAACATATGCATCGTAAAGAAAAGAGAGATCTGAAGAAACAATGGCTAAAAACTTCCTAAACTTGACACGAGACACGAACACACCCCCCCAGAAAGCTTCACACGTTCCAAGCACGATAAACCCGGAGATCCACATTGAGACACATCATAGGCAAACTGTTGAACCCTAAAGACAAAATCCTCAATAAGACAAACAGCCCCTTTCTCATCAGACACCACTGAAGTCAGAAGGCAGTGGGATGACATATTTAAAAGGTCCTGAAAGAAAAAAGCTGTCAACCAGGATTTCTATATCCCGAAAACTATCCCTCAAGAATTAAGAAGTTAAGACATTCCCAGATAAAGATAAGCTGACGAAGCTCATTACCAGTGAACTTGCCCTACAAGAAATGCTAAAGTGAGTCTCTTTTAGGTTAACACAAAAGGGCACTAGATGGTAATTGGAAGTTGTATGAAGAAGTAAAGATCTTCAGTAAATGTAGCTATGTAGGTAAATATAAAAGCCAGTATTCTTGTACTTTTGGTTTGCAACTCCCCTTTTTCCTATATGATTTAAAAGGCAAATACAGGGGTACTGGGTGACTCAGTCGGTTAAGCGTCCGATTTCAGCTCAGGTCATGATCTCAAGGTTCGTGAGTTTGAGCCCCGTATCAGGCTCTGTGCTGACAGCTCACAGCCCGGAGCCTGCTTCTGATTCTGTGTCTCCCTCCCTCTCTCTGCCTCTCCCCGGCTTGTGCTCTGTTTCTGTCTCTCTCAAAAATAAATAAACATTAAAAAATTTTTTAAAGGCAAATACATAAAACAATAACTATAAATCTAAGTTAACGAGCACTGAACATATAAAGATGCAGTCTGTAACAAACCAATACGAAGGTCTGGGATGGAGACATCTAGGAACAGAGTGTTGGTGTACCACTGATACAAACTGGTAATATTTAAATAGGTTGTTATAAGTTTAAGATATTAATTGTAGTCTTCAGGGAAACCACTAAGAAACAATTAAAGAATTATACAAAAAAAGGGAAAAGAGAATCAAAATAGCACACTGCAAAAAAAAATCAATAAAAAAAATATTAAAGTAATTGAGGAAAACAACCAAAAGACACAGAAAACAAACAGCTAAATGGCAGAAATAAGTCCTTCTTCACCAGTAATTGCTTCAATTACTGTTGTTTCAAATGTCCATGGATAAAGCTCTCCAATTAAGAGTGAGAATACTGGCAGAATACATGAAAATAGCTGATCCACGCATGTACTATGTGTAAGAGACTCACTTTAGACCCAAAGTCACAAAAAGGTTGAAAACAAAAGATGAAGATAATCCATTCAAATAGTATCTAAAAAGGAGCTGGGACAGCTGTACTAGAGTCAGACAAAATAAACTTTCAGTCACAAGTTACGAAACAAAGAAGGATATTACACATTGATAAAAGTTTTTTTAATCTACCAAGGAAATATAAAAGTTATAAACATATATGCACCTAAAAACAGAGTCCCCAAATACAGGGAGCAAACACTGATAAAAGTAAAGGGAGCTGTAGCTAGCTGCACGAGAATATACTAAGATCTCAAACCCCACTGTCAGCAATGGGGAGAATGGCTGAGGCAGAACCACAAGGAAACCAAGGACTTGAAGAATAGCACACACCAGTCAGACCTAACACACATACAGAGCACACTACACCTAACAGCAGCAGCACGTCTCTCAAGTGAACATAGGTGATAACATAAAACAAGTCTTAATAAAATTAAAAAGATTGAGATCATAGGAAGCATCTTTTCCAACAGAATGGAAGGATACCAAAAATAATAGCAGGAGGAAAACCAGAAAATTCACAACTATGTGGAAATTAAACAACACAGTATTAAACAAGCAAAAGGTCTAAGAAGAAATCATAAGGACAATTAGAAAATGTCTTGAGACTTGGGGTGCCTGGGTAGCTCAGCCAGTTAAGTGTCTGACTTTGGCTCAGGTCATGACAGTGTCTGACTCATGTCTGTGAGTTCTGTGCTGACAGCTCAGAGGCCTGGAGCCTTCTTCTGATTCTGTGTCTTCTTCTCTCTCTGCTCCTCCCCCACTCACGCTCTGTCTGTCTCTCTCTCAAAAATAAATAAACATTAAAAAAAAAAAAAAGAAAATGTCTTGAGATGAATGAAAATGAAACACAGCAAACCAAAAGTTAAGGATGAAGCCAAAGATGTGCCAAGAGCAAAATTTATACCCGTTCAGCACATACCTTAAAAATGAACGAAGATCTCAAATCAATGACAAACTACACCTTAAAACACTAGACACAAAGGAGCAAACTAAACACAAGCTCATGAGAGGAAGGTAGTAGCAAAGATTTCAGTGAAGATAAACAAAATAGAGACTCAAAAGACAATGGAGAAACCCCTAAAACAATAATTAGGTCTTTGACAAGATCAACAAAATCAATAAACCTTTAGCTGGGCCAAGGAAAGAGAGAGAAGGCAAAATCTGATCAAAATCAGAACTGGGGACACTAACATCAATTTTACAGAAACAAAAAACATGATAAGAGAATCCCATGGCGACGCCTGGGTGACTCAGTCGCTTAAGTGTTGGACTCTTGACCTTGGCTTAGGTCATGATCTCATGGTTTGTGGGTTCGAGCCCCATGTTGGGCTATGTGCTGACGGCATGAAGCCTGCTTGGGATTGTCTCCCCCCAACTCTCTCTTTCTTGCCTCCCCTGCTTGCGGGCTCTGCCTCTCAAAATAAATAAACTTAAAAAGAAAAAAAAAGAGACTACCATGAATAACTGTATGCCAACAAACTGGATACTCTAGAGGAAATGCACAAATTTCTAGAAATATGCAAACTACCAAACTGATATAAGAAGAAACAGACAATCTGAATGGACTATACCAAGTAAGCAGTATCCAAAAATCTCCCATAAAGAAAAGGCCAAGACTGGATAGCTTCACTGGTGAATTCTACCAAGCACTTAATGAATTAACACCAATCCTTCTCAAACTTGTCCAAAAAATTGAAGAGGAGGGGCATTTCCTAATTCTTTCTAGGAGGCCAACATTACCCTGATTCCAAAACCAGACAATGACATACAAGAAAAACAAACAGTATCTTTAAACATAGATGTAAAAATCTTCAACACAGCAATAGCAACCAAATTAATATTAAAAGGATCATATATCGTGCTTGCTTCAGCAGCACATATACTAAAAAAAGGATCATATACTGTGACCAGGGGAGATTTCTCTTGGAATTTACGGGTGGCTCAATGTAGGAAAAAACACACCATATTAACAGACTGAAGGAAAAATCCTACCTATTCTCAATAAATGCATAAAAAGCATTTGCCAAAATTGATACCATTTCATGACAAAAACACTAAATTACTAGCAATAGAAGGTATTTCCTCAACAGGATAAAGGCCATACACGAAAAGACTGTAATAAATATCATACTTAATTGTGAAGGACTAAAAGCTTTTCCTCTAAGATCAGAAACAGGAGAAGGATCTGACTTTTGCCATTTCCATTCAACACAGCCGTAGAAGTTCCAGTCCAAGCGCTATGGGGAGAAGACAGCCATTCTGAGCTGCTGCTCAGGCATCTGACAAGCAGGACAAGGCTGCTCACACTGAGTCTCGAAATGCAGATAAGAACCTGAAGCTTAGGATGCCCGCCCAAGTTCCCACTTTGTCTTTCCCTGGCACCTTCTAAAATAACCACTGAGGGAGTGCCTGACTGGCTCAGTCATAGAGCAAGTGACTCTTAAATCTCAGGCTTGTGAATTCAAGCCCCACACTGGGCATGGAGCCTCCTTCAAAAAATAAGTAAATTAAATTTTTTTTTTTTTTTAAACAGCCACTTAGATTTGAGCCTGCAAAAAGTGAGTGACCTCCACCCCCAAACACCTTATAAGTGCTTGCTGGTGACCCAGGATGGAGAGCTGCCCTTCCTCTGGCTCATTTCACTCCCACTTCTGGGATCCGTAAGTAATAAATCTTGGGACTTTTTCTTGTGGGTGTATTGAAAGTGCACCTTCAGTCAAAACAAGCCCAGGGCTTTCACTTCCCCAAAGTGGGAGCTCAGGGCTGGCTTATACCTCTCATCCACCCTTATCCATCAGGTCATAGCTGGTATATTCTTTTTTTTTTTTTTTTTTTTTAATGTTTATTTAGAGAGAATCCCAAGCAGGCTCCATGTTGTTAGTGCAGAGCCTGACATGGGGCTCAATCCCATGAACTGTGAAATCATGACCTGAGCTGAAATCAAGAGTCAGACGCTCAACTGACTGAGCCACCCAGGTGCTTAAGTCAAATACACCAGCTGCAAGAAGCCCCTAACACAGGCACCTTTGCAAGAAAAGGAAATAAAAGGCATCCAAATTGGAAAGATGGAAGTAAAATTATTTCTATTTAAAGATAATGATTTTATACATAGAAAACGCTAAAAAGTCCACAAAAACAGTAACAGAGCTAATAATTCAGCAAAGCTGCAAGATATAAATTCCACACACAAAAATAGTATTTCCATACACTGGCAATGAAAAGGGAATTTAACCAAGGAGACATAATACTTGTACACTAAAACTATAAAACACTGCTGAAAGAAATTAAACTAGACATAAATAAATGTAAAGATATCAGTGTTCATGGATTTGAAGGCTTACTGTTGTTAAGTAGATAATACTACCCAAACCAATCCACAGATTCAATGCAATCCTTATCTCAATCCCAATGACATTTTTGCAAAATAAAAGAACATATCCCAAAATTCATATGGAATTTCAAGGGATCCCAAGTAGCCAAAACAATCTTGTGAAAGAATAACAAAATTGAGGGACTCACATTTCCCTGAGGTCAAACCTTCACACAAAGCTATAATACTTAAAATAGTGTGGTACTGGCACAAATAATATGAACATACAGACCAACTGAATAGACACTTGAGAAATAAACCCTCACATACATGGTCAACTGATGTCTGACAAGGGTGTCAGGACCATTTAATGTGGGGGGAAGCATTGTCTCTTAAACAAATGCTGCTGGAAAAACTGGATATTGCCATGCCAAAGAATGAAGGTGAGTCCCTTCCCTCACACCATATACAAAAGTTAACTCAAAATGGATCAAAGACCTAAACTTAAGAGCTGAAACTATAAAACTTTTATTTTTTGTTAACATTTGTTTATTTGAGAGAGAGTGTGCATGTGAATAGAGGAGGGGCACAGAGAGAGAGAGAGAGAGAGAGAGAGAGAGAGAGAGAGAGAGAGAAAGAGAGAGAGAGAATCCCAAGCAGGCTCTATGCTCAGCCTGGAGCCCGATGTGGGGCTTGATATTACAACTGTGAGATCATGAACTGAGCTGATATAATGAGTCGGACGCTCAACCGACTGAGCCATCCAGGTGCCCCAAACTATAAAACTTTGAGAAGAAAATGTAGGATCGTATCTTAATGATACTCCCCTAAGAGCAGATATATAGACCAATGGAACAGAATAGAGAGCCCAGAAATAAGCCGACACATATACGGTCAAATATTTCATCAGAGAACTAAGATTATACAATGGAGAAAGGATGGGGGCACATGCAGGAGCGAAGGAAAAGCCCCCCTCAGGAGGCAGTGACCAGATCTGAGGACACCTGCTCACAAGCAGTGGAAGAACTACATCATTAGAGTCCACCCTCAACAGAGGCTTGGGGGGCCAGAAACACAGGTGCAAACAGGAAATGGAATCAAGAGGCACGAATGTGCTGTGTGAACAAGAAAGGCATTTCAGAGAAAGTCTGGTGCTTGGGGCGGCCCCAGTGGCCAACACTGTGGTAATCGATGAAGTCTTGTATTACTACTTTGTGTTTGTCGTCCTAAGTGAGGCTTGTAAGAAACTGGCATTGAACTTGGGGCTGGGCAGCACCAAGGAAGCTGGCAAGGTGGCCATCTTGGGGCTCACACCAAGCTACACTCTCTACAGCCCCCATCTGCTAATGAGCCGACAGCTTGCTCCCTGCCTACCTGCCATTCCTGCTCCCTGTGTGCTGGCAAATACTAAACTTGGTTGGGGAAAAAGGGGGTGTTATTTACTATGTAATATCCCCATGCTACAACACTCACCCACATTTTCGTTGTACAGGCATGTTGTTGAGGATGGTCAGAGTCACTGCAAGACACTAAACTGGAGCTGCAGTGTGTACGTATGGGATAGGGCAGAGAGAATGTGAATTCATGAAGATGGCCTAAAAACCAGCAAAGCCCTTGGAATCAAAGGGTAAGGTAATAAATGATGAAGCTGGAAGACAAGGTAGATCTGGAGCACCTAGGAGACAAGACTCAAGCTGAGAAGGCAGAATGGGAGGTGTGGGATCTGCCAGCATTGTAGAGCCCCTCCTCAACCCTACAGGTGGGAGTCCCAAACTGTGCACATGGGCACTGGAGCCAGTTATGATGCAGCCAGTCTCCACACTGATCACAGCCAGTCGTCATTTCTTTCTACTCTGCTTAATCTGGATGGGTTCCTCCAAGAAAGCATCTGCACCACTTCTAATCAATCTGTCACCGGGTCTCCATTCCCACTGTTTCTGCCTCACAGACTCGCCCACACAGCACATGCAGGATCCCCTGGCTCTGATGTCCTCACCCTGGACTGCTTCAGTAGTCTCCAGGGTGACCTGCCCATATCTGCTGCTAGGACTCATGGAAAAAGCTTGATTTATTCAGTCCTTATGACTTGCTCTGCCCTCCTGCAACACACACAGCTGCTGATGTGTTCCCCCTCACCCCCCACCCCCCCCACCTGGGCTCCAACCAAGACTATTCCCTACCACCCCTACAGAAGTCATGATCCTCTGTGCCTCCAGCAGGTTTTTCTAATAACCCTGACCTGCGCTGGGACTGGTCTTTCTTCCCTCATCTCCCAACATACTTGGATTTGCCCACAGCGCTGTCTCCTAGGCAGATGATCTTCACGTTGTCATCAGCATCATATTTCTCTTGGTCGAGCTCACAGGGTTTGGCTCTGTCGCTGGCCATTGGCTCCTGGCTCCTGGCTGTTCAGCCTGGGGTAGGTGTGTGTGTAGGGGGTCTTGTCACTGTCTGGGAAGTTCAAGAAGAGGCTGTTGTTAAAATGATGGGAAGTTTCCAAATCTATTTCTTCCTCTTCCTGGACTGGGGAGAGAAGGAGCTGATGAGAGCAGGGCCCAAGGACACACTTACATCCTTCTCTACTCACCACCAACCTGGCTGTCACTTGCTTCACTGTGGGGTTGTAATCTTGTCCCCACCCAAATCCTCTTCAGGTGGTGGACCCTATGTCGTCTCTTTACTACAGCCATGTTCACGGCCACACCTTCCACTCCCACCTCAAAAGACAGTATTTTACAAACTGTACGTACACCAGTTTCTCACTGGTAAAACAAGGACAAAAACCAGTGCCCACGTCATACAATCAGTGTGAGACAGAGACAGTCCTCCATAAACCTGAGCTCTTCTCACTGAACGACAGCCCACACAGCCAGAGACACCTAATGTGCATTCCTGACCACCCACCTCATGCCTCTCACCTCCCCTTCACTTTTCACCCTGCTTCAATCAGTAGCTGTTTCTTCCTCTCTCACTGTGGACATTCCACAGACCCTCTTCTCTAAGGTTATTTCAAGTATCTTCTAAATGCTGACGATGCCAAATCTGTACCTACACCAAGATTGCTTCTCTTGGCAGCAGACTCAAGTAGGCAACTGCCTACCAGACTTGGACTAGTAGATTCTGCCACACAGGGACAAATACCATGTGAAAACACAAATACTTAAGTCCTGCCCACCCCAAACATCAATCCTCACATCCCTCATCTGTACAAGACAGTGCCGGCCACCCAGTGACAACATCTAGGTGTGACATCATCTCTAGCTCTGTTCTTTCCTCACTCCCAAACAGAACCTTCTTTAAAATTGTACTGAGAATGTACAATAGTCCAGACTCTGAGGTAATTAGGCACACAGAAATGACGCCATAGGCTCTTACTGAGCATTCACCACGAGCAGACCTTGTGCTGGGTTCAGAAGAAAGGAGACACGATGTTGGCAGTCTGCTGTGGCAAGAGCGACGGCCAGAGCGTGAATACCGTGGAGGGTGTAAAATACCAACAGGATCCCGAGTTTCCCTGATTGTACCACTGCAGTGCCATTGCCTCTCCGCAGGTAGGTACTGAGCCTTGTTTACCCAGGTACCCTCGGCTTCATGAGCAGTGCCTGGGAAGTGGCAGATGCTTGGTAAGCATAATGAAGGGGTGCCCCTTCCACTTCACCCTGGAGCAGAGTGACCTGTTCCAAAGCCAAACCCAACCCTGTTAACTTCAAGCTCGAAGAGTTTCAATGGTTGTCACTGTCCTCACCATCCAGTGCGCAAGCTGTCTTTCATTCAACTTTTTTTTTTTTTTTTTTTTTTTTTTTTTGGCATTCAACACATCTCGGAACCAACCTTCCCTGTCAGGCTGGACTGCCCTCGCCCCCAGATCGCTGCGTGCACCCAACGACGCGTCCTTCTCCTGCCTAGGGCCTAGGGATGGTGGGTCCCAAAGCTGAGCCTGCTGTGGGGAAACAAATAAGACCACGGACTCCGCAGGCTGGCCCGCCTGTGGCCAACCATTCCCCAGTCCGCGCCCGCCGGTTATGCATCCCGATCCTGTCCCGGTCCCCGGACCACCCCGCCCCGGTCGCGTCCCGCCCCAGTCCCCGTTCCGCCCCGAATCGCGTCATTCTCCTACCCGGTCCCGCCTCGGACCCCGCGGGCCAGCCGGGGACTTACTCCGCGCCGCGCTCCGCTTCCGGCTCAGTCGGCGTCCTCGCAGCTGCTACGCAACCGCGCAAGGACCCGGAGGAGGGCTGCCCGGCCGGAGGCCTGAAGGACCCCTCCTGGGCGCGGGCTGGCTAGCGCGGTGCCGGCCGGGAGGACCTCAGGTGATTGCGTGCACCGCCGCCGGTGCTGAGTCGGGCGGGCTGGAGGCCGGGCGGCGGGAGTGTGCCGGGTGGGCTTCCTGCGACGTTCAAGTCAGGCAACGTGGATAAATGCAGCTGGATTGTGTTTTCCATCTTGGTGTAGGAATTTGTGACAGAGTAGCTCGTGGCAGTTTCATTTCTTCTTTGTTAAAATATTTAGAAATCCTGTACTTGAAAGAAAGATGCCTCGATTATGAGTGACTTTGAGGCGAAAATTAGAAATAAACATGAGGGGCCCCTGGGTGGCTCAGTCCGTTAAGCGTTGGACTGGGCTCAGGTCATGACTCATGGTTTGTGGGTTCTAGCCCCGCATCAGGCTCCACAATCTCAGTGCGGAGTCTGCTTGGGATTCTCTGTATCTCCCTCTGTCTCTGCCCCTCTCCCACTCTCTCCCTCTCTCTCTCTCTGTCTCTATCTCTCTCAAGTAAACTTAAATAAATAAGTAAGTAAATAAATAAACAAACATGAGAAGTGATGGGGTTTTGGTGTCGTGGTGATGGTGGTGTGTCCTGAGCTCACGGCCAACAAAGAATTCTTAAGAAATTCTTTGGTGCAAAAAGGTGATTTTATTAAAGCACGGGGACAGAACCCCTGGGCAGGAGGAGCTGGGCTGGACTGGTTATATACTATGGACTTGGCGAGGTAAAGGCATCAGAGAGTTTCCCAGAAGGACTTTGATGTGCCAAAGAAGACTCCTAAGATACTGGAGACCTCCCTATTGTCAAGCTAAGGTTGTTTTCTTCTAGTAAGGCATTAACATTGGGGCAGTATGGGGTTCCTGGAGAAATGTTATACTCTGTATTTGCCTCAAATATTTGTCAGTAGGCTGCAGATAATAACGTTAATGTTATTTACATTTTCTTCTTGCCTTTGTTCCCATATCACATGGAGGGGATACATATCACATGGAGGGGATACATATCACACGGAGGGGATCACATGGAGCGGATCACATGGAGCGTGATACTAGGGGCTCCAGGAAACCGAGTCTAGAGGTTTCTGGAGATTAGGCTATTGATAAGATCGCCTTTTCTTGTAATTTACTAAGACATTTGTAAACTGATAGAGACTCCTGTCCTGTGATCTCTATCAGCTAACCAGTTGTTTTCTATCCTTTCTTTTGTTCTTGGGCAGCCAGGAGTGCCTGAGGAATGTTACACATACTCCACCTGAGGGGGGGGGGGTTGTGGGGGTGTCAGCTTGCCTTATGCTCCCTCATCAAGAAGTGTAAAAACAAATTTGCATTTGGTTTATTTGAATATTACTGCTGATTATGTCATCATTAAGTACCCAGAAGTTCTTTGCTGTGTTGTTTTGTCACCCTCTGTGACTCTTACAATGTGCTGTTAGGGGTTAGGTCATTATGCCTAGGTTTGAAAATCTCCATGTTAAATACTAAAGTATTGTAATAAATTACAGTAGCACCATTTTGATTAGTCCAAATGTTTTCAAGGTTTGAAATAACTCTTGACTACATGAAAAAGAGTTTAAGACATACAGAAAACAAAAAACAAATGCCCGAAGTCAGTCCTTCCTTATTAGTAATTACTTTTAATGTAAAGGAACTGATCTCTGCTATTCAAGGTGGAGTTTGGCAAAATGGCTTAAAAGACAAGATCTGGCTATATGCTGTCCATGGGAGCTTCACTTTAGACTCTATGACACAAATAGGTTTAAAGTGAAAGGCTGGAAAAGATAGTCCATACAAATAGCAGTGGTGGAGACCTGGTGCGGCCATATCAATATCAGACAAAGGGTGAGAGTGGGGGATTGTCTTCAAGAAGACAGACCTGGGGTTCTTGATTGCTGTAGCAGCCGGGGATCCCTTCAGGCAGCCAGTCCAAATTGGAGTCTGACTGTTGTCAGCCTAAAGGTGCTGCTTGAGCAAAATTTTCAGGGTTTTATCCCTCTACCCGGGAGGTATGCAAGTGGTTTAGGACTTGCCCTGGATCTACAGACTTGCAGGGTGCAGGCTGACCTCTGCAGGCTAAGGGGGCGTGTAGTGTGTAAGCTGGGCAGATCCAAGGAGCCAGGGAGCTGGAATAGGGTTAGCTGTGGAGAGAGGCCATGCATGTCCCAGGAGCTGATTATTTGGGGGCACCAGACATCTGCCTAATTCCAAGAATTATCCTACTCAAATGCACATATTCCCCCTGAAGGCAGAGCTGGAGGAAGGTGCACTGTCCTGCCTGTGTCAGGCTCCACAAACTTGCTTTGGTTTCCTCCAGGAAAACAGCTGGGAGCACTGATTGTTGTGGAAGTCAACATCCCCAGCATACTGATTAAATCTGCCCCAGTTTAAATCTGCCACTGTGGAATGATTTTGGGGGTGCACTCCCTCTTTTCAATCAGTTATACACTTTGTTGGGGACAGTCCAAACTCCACTGGCTTGTCGGGCCCTGGATGCACCAGGCTGGCCGATCAATGTGTCCTGCGCAAGCATGTCCCACACAGCTGGATTTACCCAGGGAATCTGTACAGAGAAAAGTTCAGGAGAAGACTGGTCTCAGGAGCAGGCTGTTGTGGATGCATGGACTCGACCCATTTCCAAGCCTGAACCAACACAAATGCACCTATTCCCTTTGAAAGCTGAGCTAGAGGAGAGTGGACCTCTTTGCCAGGGTGCAGCCAGATAGACTGGCTGTGTTATCCTCCTATAAGAGACACTTGGGAGCCTTGATGGCTGAAGAAGCCAGGCATCTGTTGTGACTGATCTTCACCAGTTTAAAACCCCTGTTGCAGAAGTGTTTGCGGGGTTTTGATTCCAACAGTCAGGTAACCGAGCAGGTGGTTTGCGGCCAGCTTGCCCTCCACGGGTCTGAAGGACCCCAGCTGACCTTGGCAGACTGAGGAGGTGCGTACTGTGTATGCTTGGACTGTAGAGGTTCAGGTAGTGAATATCCGGAACCAGGGCAAGTGTCTTGAAAAGCTGGGTGTTGGGCGTGGGCTGTTTCCAGGACGAGACACCCGCCTATTCCCATATCCTACAAAAGTGTGCATCTTCTCTCTAAAGGCACAGCTTCAGGTGACTGGACTGCTTTTCCAGGATTCAGCCTGGTGGGCTGCTGGAGTATACCTCACTAAGATACCTGGGAGCTATAAATACTAGCAAGCCCTGGAACCTATTGGGTATCCATTCCAAACAGGGACTGAGCTTGGCCAGTTGAAAGGTGGTGAAAAGATTTCTGGGTGGTGATGTTCCCCCCCTGCTGTGCAGGGGGTTCCAGACCAACTGAAGCTCCACAGGCTTGGAGGGCACCCAGGTGCTCTCGATAGGCTGATGGGGTGCTTGCTTATTGTGCATGAACCATGGAGATACGTGTAGACAGGGACCTGGTACAGGGCAAGTGTCTGGAAAGGCCTATTAACAGGAGTTGGATATTGCCAAGGAAGGAAGAGGTGGAGGAGTTTGGAAGTCTTGAAGTGCCAATTCAGGTAGCTGTAAAAGGTATCCTCAGTAAAAGACAACGGGGGACTTGATTGTGCAGAGGCTCAGAACTTTGCAAAACACAGACATGGGGACGGACTGTCCCCCATTTCAATGGCTACTGCAAAAGTAATCCATGGGTGGGTACCAAAAACCCTTGAGCAACGCTGGAGGATGGGAATAAGAATGTCAACAGTAGGTGGGTGCATGTAGGGGGCAGGGGGCAGGTGATCACATACGGCGGTGCAGGTGGTTGTGTGCTGGTGGGCATGTGGCTGCATGCAGGTGGAGTAAGTGCATGCAGGGGGCAGAGGGGGGTGGGTGGGTTCCTACAGAAAGTGAAGGCATGTGTGTGCTGGGGTACAGGTGGGTACATGGCGGGGGAAGGTGGGTGTGGGGCAGGGGGCAGGTGGGTACATCAAGAGAGGCAGATGGGTGCATGCAGGGGCCGGGGGGTGAGTGGGTGTTTGTAGGTGGAGTGCGAGCAGGGGGACAGGTGGGTATGTGGCGGGGGGCAAGTGGGTGTATGCAGGGGGCAGGGGGCAGGTGGGTGTGTGAAGAGGCGCAGATAGGTACATGCAGGGGTGTGGGGGGCAGGGAGGTGCGTGTAGGTGGAGTGAAGGCAGGTAAGTGTGTAATGGGGTCAGGTGGATGTGTGCAGGGAGGTAGGCGGGTACGTGCGGGGGGGTCATTGGGTGCGTGCGGGGGAGCATGTACGTGTATGTAGGGCACTGGGTGTGCACAAGGGGTCAGTGAGGCTGGTGGGTGCGTGCAGGGGTCAGCAAAGGCCGGTAGGTGCATGTACGGGGGAGCGAAGGCTGGTGGGTGAGTGTAAGGGAGCACTGAGGTCAGGCCCATCATTGTCCTGGGGTCAGTCCCGGGCAGGGTCTGGCCGGCTCAGGGCAGTCCTTGCTGCTTGAGGGTGTGGTGTGGGTTCCAGCGGAGGATGCTTTGTCTGTGGGGTCTCTTGCTGGAGTTTAGGGGTGGCTGGAATGAAGAGCTTGTCAATTAGAGAGTGCAGACCCTGATTAGAGTGGAGGCAGTGAAATCCTCTTTCTGTTCTTCTTGGCGTCTTCACTGTGGACACTCTGCCCACCACGATGCCCCTTTGGGGAGGCAGGGTGGCAGTTTGTGTACCTGAATTGTGCAGGTGCAGGCCCGTGACTGAGCCTGTGTGGAGGCATCCCTGCAGACACATGCAAGGATCCTCATTGAACGTACTCGGCCGCTGTGAACGTTGGAGAAATCACGGTGGCCGTCTCCTTGTGGCCCACAGGGACTAATGCATGGTGTGGCCCCACCTCCCAAGGGCACACGTGGCTTTCAAAGAGAAGGGTGTAAATATGCCCAGACACGGGAAGACACTGGCATCAGTGATCTTGGCACATGACAACATTAAGCGGACTGAGCAGCTTGAAACAAGGCACATTTACTATCTCACGGTGTCCATGGGCAGGGGTCTGGATGAGGCTTAGCTGGGTCCCCTGAGATGAAGATGTGAGCCGGGGCTGTAGTCCCATCCGAACCCCCCACCCCAAGGCAAGACCTGCCTCCTCATTCAGGCCTGTTCCACCTCCAAATTCTGAGGAAAGAACGGATTTGGGGCCCATGTCCTGTGCAGAATAATTCAGTGAAGAACTCAGAAGTTTGCTGTGATATTTTCAGGGCTGGGATGGAGCTGCAGAAGTGGATCCTGAGGGCAAACCTAACCCTGGCCCACAAATTGTCAGACCCCTGAACCCAAACCCTAAGTCTGAAATGTGCCAAAACACGTGCCCTCAACTCAGTCCTCCAGGGAGACCACTGCGCTGTTGGTGGTTCAGTCCATGATGCCTCCTGGGACCTAATGCTAACCCTACCCATGGCTCATGCCCTAAGCAGCCTCAGCTTTGAGGTATAAGAAAGGATTTGGGGTGAGGATTGGTGCAGAACATTTCGTCAAGGAACCCAGAATTTCACCATGATATTTCCAAGGCTGGGATAGAGCTGCAGGAGGGGATCCTGAGCCCAAACCTAACCCTGACCCACCGACATGCACCCAACAGCCCCCTCTGCACACACCCACTGCCCCCCTGCACATACCCACCCACCTTTACTCTCCCCTGCACGTGCACACACATTTGTGTACATGCACGGATACACATACATGAACACGGACACGTATTTGTCTACATGCACGGACACAGTTACATGCACACACACATTTGTATACATGCATTGACACATGTGTATTCAGGTGTGCACACATTTGTATACATTCACAGATGCATGTACATGTACACGCACACACGCACACACAACACACATACACACAAGCACACATACCCCAGCTGCACCGTGCGTGTGATCTCAGGGGCAACAGGTGGTGAGTGGTGGCAGTGCCCCACGGCAGAACTAGGAGCAGGGGTGACACACTGGTAGATCTAGACCCCACATTGAGGGCCACTCTGTGACAAAGACTGTCTTTCAAAGACATCCATCCTCCCAGACCACTGAGGGGGCAACTGAGGTCCCTGGAAGTGATCTATCAGGTCCAGCAGCCACAAGGGGTGAGGGACCAGTGTGGGGTGTTTCTCGTCTTCCCCCACATGCTACCTACCTGACCTCAGGCCCCTGGCATGCATTCCTTGGGGTCAGGGCCCATGCCTGTGGCCACTGGTGCAAGGGGAAGAGCAGGGGGGCCGGGGGCTGGCAGAGTCTCAGAGGGAGGGAAGAACATGAGGGCATGACCTCTGGGTACCACATCGTCCTGCCCCATCACCCAACTCCTGCCCCACATGAGGGTCACCCATGCCAACCCCATGCTTTTCCCACTTCAGAGAGCCATACAGGCCAGGCTTGCAGAGGAGAATGTGTTGTCACTACCAGCCCCTCCCTCTGCTGATGCCCTGTAGACACTGGTGGTCCTGACACGTTCCTGGCACCTCAAGGAAGCCTGCCCTCCTGCTCCAACACTCCAGGGCCCACCCCCCAAAACCTAAGCTCAGGTTCCCCCTCAAGCACCCCTGGGAGTCTCCTCCATTGGTAGAACTGAGGTTGAAATGGTCCCACCATGCCTGGTCACTCAGCTCTCCACCGAGAATCTTTGACCCTGGGCGTCCTGCCCCTCCTGGGGCTCAGCTCTGCACTTGGGAATGCACCACAGGCCCGCTGGCCAGCCAGCTCCCTACCTTGAAGGGACCTCATTGTCCAGCCTTGCCCCCTTGCAGCACAGACAACATCACACTGCGGATATGGTAACCAGAAATGGCAAATGTTCAGCAACTTGCCAAGAGACAGAAAAGGAGAGAGAGCCCAGCTCTGCCCACTAAGCCCACCATCAGCTCCCAGAGATAGGAAAGACATTTTGGCAGGCAGTGATGGTCGGGCTGGCCTTGACTTATCCTGAGGAACACGTTTTGCCTCATCCTACAGGTGAATCTCAGGTCCTCACACCGCGATGGCATAAATGCTGTGTAGCCACATTTAACCCAGGGAGACCTGACTGCTGGTGCCTGCAGCCTGGGCCCAGCAGACAGTGTGCACATCACTGGGGGTGGGCATGGCTGTAGCAGAGCAGGTGCACAGGGGGGCAGCAGAGAGGGGGGCATGAGCAGGTGAAGACTGTCTCTGTGCACCTGCCATGTTCAGGGAGACTTTGGTTCTGAGGATGAGGAGGAACATCAGATCTCTGCTCCCCTGGAGCTTCAAGTCTAAGAAAGAGAAGCCAATGCCCAGAGGAGCAAGGAAGCAGAAGAAAGCACACTCCTCATGGCCCAGATGGTCGGGCACCATGTTTCCAGGTGTCTTGCCTCCTGGGGGCTTGCAGCCACTGCAGGGAGCTTCCCTGCCACTGGGGACCTGCAGCTAATGCCCAAGGCCCTGGGCGTCTCAGTGCTCACTGCTGGCTGAATTTAACAAGGGAGGCCCCTCTTGTTCCAAATGGCCCCATGTGGCCCCTCTGCTGGGTGCCCTCAGAATCCAGCTTGTCCCATGGACACTACCTGAGCAGGTGTCCCATGAGAAGGAGGCACAGTGGCACGGCTGCCTCCATGGTAGCCTCAGGAGTCCCACGGGCCACAGCCCACCTGTGGAGATGTGGGGACCCCAGGAGAGGTCGATTGTCCCAAAGCCCCACCCCCACTCTAGGACACAGCTGCCCGTCTAGACCCTCTCCTTCCTGCATGTGCCTTTCGCAATCCGCAGGGTTGGCAGGCAGCTTCCCACCTCCTCTTCTATGTGGATGTGACACCCTCCAGGTCCCTTGTCTTCTATGAGTGTGTGGTTGGGTGGGGAGGTTCCTAGATATGGCTTCTTATTTCAGACATGGTCTATGTTCAGAGCTCCTAAATAACTTCAAATCTTGATTCTGTTTGGGTTAGAGAAGGAAGAACATGAAAATGTGAGCAATGAAGCCAACAGCAGCCCATCATTTGATCCCACATCCCACACTTTGTCTTCAAAAGAGATCTAAAGAGTTCCTGCCCAGTCTCCACCCAACAGAATCCTGCTGAGGCATCGATGGCCTTGCAGACCCCCTCCAGAGAGTAAGGTGAGGCCAGGTGGATGCAGCCAGGGCCAGCTGCAAGAAAAGCCTCTCTGGGAGCTCCCCCAAATGGGGATCAGTCCACACATCGACTTCCAGGTAATCTGGATCAGAACACTGTGCCGATGTGTCTGAGACTCAGCTGCACCTGTCAGCAGGGTCTCCCAGGCTGGTATGTTTCCCCACCAGAATTGTGAAATCTTCTGTCACCATATACATTTGGAAGGTGACAGGAGCATCTCCTCGGGCTTCAGCCCCAGAACGGATGGACCTGGGGCAGCCAACAACACGCGCACTGGGCAGGACCCAGCAGTGGAAGTCAGGTGCAGATGTGAGTGTAAGTGGTGGGGCCACTAGGCAGGCCTCTGGAAGCTTCTCCTGGAGGGAAGCACTCACCTGGCCTATTAACCAGGACAAATGAAAAATGTGCCTCCCCACCCCTGCCAAAGCCACCTGCCCCTGTTTGGACGATCACCTGTCTGGAGGCCAGCAGGCCCCGCCTGCGTGTTGGTATCAGGGAAACCCAAGCCCTGGGCTGTCAGGGCCACGGTGCCACTGCCAGCCTCCTCTGCCCACTGGGAATGCTCCAGTCGGGGCGGGGCCTCTAACCAGACTCAACAGACGGACATACAGACTGTACGCTTTTGTGTGGGACTCCCGACATTCAGAACCGTGTCTCAGAGATTCATCTGTTTCCTGGCACGAACCCTTCCTTTTACGTGGCTAGTGGTGTTCTACGATGCGAACACTCCGGGATTCCTTTGTCCACTTGGATGTTTCTTAATTTGAGGTTACAATAAAGCTGCTATGAGCATTCTCATACGTGCCTTTTGGTGAACATATGCCCTTAATTTTGTGGGGTCTACGCCCAGAAGAGGGACTGCCAGGTTAGAGGGCATGTGCCTGTCTGCCTCGAAGGGTGCTGCTGAACCGATTTCCAAAGCAGCTGTACCGTTTCTTGCCCCCACCAGCTGCTCCACATCCTCCCCAGCACGTGGTCAACTTTAGAGTGCTAGTGGGCAAGTAGTTTTCCACGTATGTTTATTACGGCGCTAATTACACTGGAGCGTTGGGGGCAGTTCCTGATTTGGCACTCCTATCTATTTCCCCCTCCTTAATGTAGTACACTTGTAGCTGGGCCTGTGGTCACTCAGCTAGCAACTGCACGTCCCAGCTTCCCTGGCAGCTGCAAACAGCCCTGTGAGTAAGTTCTGGTCAATGGTATGTGACAGAGCTGATGGGTGCCACTCCCTGTCCCACTGAATCTGTGAGCATGCCCTTCCTCCCCGCAGATGCCACGCTGCCCACGGTCTGCCTGTCCACCTCTGGCAATGTTCTGTTAGAAGTAAAGAGACGTCCCCCTTCGTGAAGCCACTGCATTTCAGGTCTCTTTTTTATGGCAGCAAACCATGCCCCCAAAGGACGCACCGTGGTTGCACATTCACCTGTGGCTCTAACACAGCAACACCTGTGCTGGTTCCGTCTGCTCAGCACAATCCTTTCACCAGGGTGCTGCTCCCACCCAGCCCCGCGGTTCTGTGAGGTGATGGACTCACCCTGCCTGTTCCCAGGCACAGGCAGGTGGCCCAGGTCTGACTGGTCGTGGCTCCCCATCCTGTTCGGGGTTGTAAGTTCACGGGTGGGGCATGAGACCCAACTGTAGTCCTTCCATGAGACTCTCAGTATGGTGAGAGAGAGTCTTTGTCATTATTGTGCATTGTGGTGGGAGAGGGAAACCAACCCCAAGCAGAACCAGAGGCAATCAGAGAGAGGAGAGGAGGAAGCCCGACAATGGCGTCTCAGCCCCTGGATCTAGCTGTACCTGCAGCACTTTTAGATGTAAGTGATCCACGATTGTGAGCTGAACTTCTGTCACTTGCAACCAAGCGTCCCATATCCTTCACTAATAATAAAATAAACATGTTTGGGAGCAATTTTATATAAGCATTGTGCTAAGTGGGTCTATAAAGTCTGTGGATACCCTTTAAAATGGTCATTCTTTTTTAAATGTTTATTTATTTATTTTGAGAAAGAGAGAGCATGAACAAGGAGAGGGTCAGAGAGAGAGAGAGAGAGAGAGAGAGAGAGAGAGAGAGAGAGAATCTTAAGCAGGCTCCATGCTCAGTTCAGAGCCTGACTTGAGGCTAGATCCCATAACCCTGGGCTTATGACCTGAGCTGAAATCAAGAGTCAGACGCTTAACCTACTGAGCCACCCAGTCTCCCCTAAAATAGTAATTCTTAATCTGAAGAGACTTTGGAAGGTCTATCCAGATGAAATGGATGGGGTTTTGAACTGTGCGGGTCCACTTATATGTGGATTTAAAAAAAAATTCATACCCTACAGTCCTATAAATATATTTTCTCTTCCTTATGATTTACTCAATGACATATTCTTTTCTCTGGCTTACTTTATTGCAAGAATTCAGCATATGATACTTATAACATGCAGAATACATACTAATCGACTGTTGATGTGATCTGTAAGGCTTCTGCTCAAGAGTAGCTATTAGTATTAGTGGTTAGGTTTTGGGGAAGTCAAAAGTTATTCATGGGTTTTTGACTGCATGGGGGGTTGATGCCCTAACCCTTGCATTGTTTAAGAACATACCAAAAAAAAAAAAAAAAAAAAAAAAAAAAAAAAAAAGAACATACCAACATTGGTACCTCTAACAAATCATCACTATTGGAAGCAATGAAATTAAATAAGAAACAACATTTATCAGAAAAGTCCCCAAACCCACCAAACCAGTGGTGAATGGGCATTAGCCTGAGATGCCCGGCTGACACATAATCCCGCCAGATGTTGACATGATGCAGATGGTAACTGTTCTTGTGTCTTTTGTGTAAGTCAGGCCTGTTTGGCTGCACGTATCAGGACCCCACTGGAATGAGTGTGTGGGGTTGGGTGGGTACAAGGGGCCTGGCACCCTCTCTTCCATGTCTCACGGATTGCTCCCATGTTTGCTCCTTATTGTATCAGGGGTCTGCCTGGGTGTTGGAGCCCTGGCCTGCAGCAGCAGTGGGCTCCCAGTGACCTGCACCCTGAAAGATACCCTTCCCTCCTCCCAGGCTGAAATCCTGGGGGAAAGGGCTGAGCACAGGAGGACATCATGTGCTGGGAACTGGCTGTCAAGGTGGCGGGGGAGAAGCAGATCTCAGCTGTGGGTAACTGTCCATCCTGCTGGGACCCTCTGAGAGCCTGGACCACACCTCGGGATGTCCTGTCTGCTGACTCCCAGCTGCCAGAGGGGAAGGCTGCCCCCAGGGACAGACTTTCCCAGCCAGAGAGCCCCCCCTCGCAGGAAAGGAGGCCTCTGGGGCAGCCAGGGTGTGGGTGCAGCCCCGAGACCCTGGAATTTGGGGCAGACTCACCATGCAGGACCCACAAGTTGTGCAGGTGGCTCCTCAGAAAGATGCCAGGCAATGTTGGATTTCACTCATCCATTCTTGCATTCATCCAATTACTTAATTATAACCAGGAAATGTTTGCTTTTATAAAAAATTAGCACATTAAGGCGTAGCGTTCATACTGTCAATTGCATGGATGTAAAATGTCCAGTTTGGTGAGTTTTGACAGATGTACACACCCGTGAGACCACCTCCATGATCCAGGACATTTCCTTTACCCCCAGAGTCTCCTCATGTCCATTCCAAGTAACCCTCTCACCCCATGCCAGACAAGTAAACATCTGCTTTCCCTTACTGTCCACCAGCTTTCCCTGTTCTTGACTTTGGGGTCGTGGACAGGACATTCGCTCTCTGCAGGACATCTGAACTTCACTGTGATGTGGGGGGACGCGGACCAGCGATCTGCTTGTATCCACGTGGTCTCTTGTATGGACAGTCCTCCCTCTTGTTTATTCATTACTAGTGGATGGACACTGGGTGGTTTCCATGTTTGTGATGGTCGTAAATAAATGTCTTTAACAGTGGATAGTATGAATTTAGAAAAAACAAATGTTTATTATTTTCTGAAAAAAGTAAATCTTGCTCATACCACATATAGAAATTAGAATAAAGGATAAAGAAAAAGTAGTTCTTCAGACTCCCACTACTCAGTTTTAACCACCAGGGTATTTTGTTGTGTTTCTTCCCAAACTGTCTCATGCATGTGTATGTATGTATTTATGTACATAAAATTGTGAAAATTGGGAAAGTACTGCAAATGTAATTTTGTTTCTTGTCTTTTACAGTGGACGTGAGTGTCTCAGTGTGGGTTTTCCAGGGAAGCATAACATAATATTACAAGGAATTGGCTCACAAAGTTATGGAGGCTGGGAGCCCCCTGACCTGCAGCCTGCCCACTGCAGACCCGGGAGCTGGTAGTGTGTGCGCTGTGTATATGTGTGTATATGTGTGGTGTGCATATATGTGTAGTATGTGTGTATGTGTGTGTGTACCTGTGTGGGTACTCTAAGGAATTGGCTCATACACTTATGGAGGCTGGGAGCCCCCTGACCTGCAGCCAGTCCGCTGCAAACCTGGGAGCTGGTGGTGTGTGTGTGTGTGTGTGTGGTGTGTATGTGATCTGTGTGTATGTGTGTGTGGTGTGTCCATGTGTGGTGTTGTGTGTGTAGTGTGTGTATGTATGTGGATATGTGTGTGTACCTGTTGTGTGTACTCTATGAGGAATGGCTTGTGTGGTTGTGGAGGCTGGGAGCCCCCTGACCTGCAGCCGGCCTGCTGCAGACCCAGAAGCTGGTGGTGGGGGTCAGAACCCGAGCCAGGAGGCTGGAGAGCACGAGCACAGCAGGTGCACATTCTGGTCTGGGGGTAGAGAAGACCGGGTCCCACTCAGCAGCGAGGCAGAGAGGGGTTTACTCCCCTTTTTGCCGTATTCAGGCCTCAATGCACTGGACGAGGCCCACCATCACTGGGGAGGGCAGATTCAGGTGCGAACCTCACCCAGAAGCACCTCACAGATGCACCTAGATGCTGTTTGGCACACACCTGGGCACCTGTGGTCCAGTCAAGCTGACAGTGACATCATCCCCTACAAGAGTCTCCCAACTATCAGACTTCCATGGGACTGTCTTCATCAGTCCGGTTTCCATCGGTGCCTCTGCTCTCAATTGTCCCGAGGACTCTTCAGGCCTGGGCCCCTCACGGTTTCAAAAGCTTTGTTCAGGAATGTTCCGACGTGGTGCCTACGTCTTCAGTTCAATGAACAGGCTTGATCATCCAGGGACTGTTTGTTGTGCTCTGCCCTCTTGCAGCTGGGCAGGCCCAATGTGGGACTCAAGGCCCCCCTCCACCCACCAGACCTGTGAGGGTCACCCCCCCACCCCCCCTTTGTGCCTCCCACTGTTCCCGGGTGCCTGCACACCGTGGGCAGGAGCAAGTGGGTCACCCTAACTTCTCTGCTGGGTTTGCTGGCCGCTTCTGTTCCTGGGCTGCCTGGCCTCCCCCACCCCTGCCAGCTGAAATTCCAGAGGAGACCTGCCCTCCAGCTCCTCAGTCCTGAGTGCTGACCCCACAGTAGTTCTTGTACTTCCAACATTGCAGGGCCCTTGGGAGAATTAATGACTAGTTTGTAAAGGGCACTGAAGGCCAGATACCACGTGATGTGGGTGCTGTGGTTACAGGAGTCCTGAAGGTCATACTCATCATTTTAGCAAATTCCCTTTTCCACTTGGCTAAATTCTATTTTGTTCACTTGGATGGAAGCTGGGCTAAGCACTAACCACATGGTGGTTGGTCCACAGTATTTAAATTCCTGGCTAACTTGCTCAGATTTGTCACAGCTTCCTCCAGGAAGACTTCTTTCTGAGCTAGTTGCTTGTGTAGGCAACATACACTCATTTAACTGTTCAAAAATAATTAAAATACTAGTTAGAAATCTGGACAGAACAACCAGAAAATCTCCCACTCCAGTCAAATCACATCTTTTATTGCCTACTGTCTTCTGTTATTCAGTCTTTTAATGTATGCAATTAGGTTTTTATTTTTCCAAAAAGTGAATAATTGCATTGTTAGCAGGATATGCAGTTGTCGTCCGGCTTGTTTTCTGAGATGGCTCAACCCCAATTTGATGTGTGTTGGTCACACTACATCTCGATGCAGGAAGTGGGTCAGGAACAGGTGCTGAAGAACACAGAGTGTGGCAGCCAGGGCATTAGGATGATGGCCCGCCACCTGTAGATGCACTGTCTCTGAGCTTGACTTCCAGTGCACCATATCCTGTGTGATCCCTCATGCTTCAGCTTTCTCTCCCACATCCCTGAATCCATGACAGTGTAGAGCCCTGAGTCTTGTGCTCCTTCCTGCCTGTCCCCTTGTCCCTAGCGAGTTCCTCCACTGCAGAGCTCATGCATAATTTCAACCACTGTTTTGCCTTCCTCCTTCGACCGGACTGACTGCACAAGCTCTGCAATCCTCCCAAGCTTGCATCAGACACCCCACTCTCACATCTAGGTTAAAATGTATGCACAGGTGGATGAAATTGCCAGCATTATGGGTTCGGGACACATGCATGGTCTTCTCCACCATGTGTCCTCAGTAAGGATGAGTCATCCATGCCTGTGGCCATGGTCCACTCTCTCTCTTGTCTAAACTACTCTCTTCCAGGGGCACACCCTGTTTCTTCACATCTCTCTTGGCTGATGACTTGCCTTTGACTCCCAGTGGCAAATTAGTGCTATGAAGATTGACTTTCTGCTCCCATATGGACCACCCAGTCTACCTCTGCACATTCTTGTCTGCCCTACCAGGGGTTGGCCACCATCCCACACTCTGGGCATCTTGTCAAATCCAATTTTGAGTTGGAAGGCAGAGGGTGGGCATCCAGACTCCATGGTCCAACAACTTCCCAGGTGAGGGGGATGCTGCTGGTGGTTCTGAGACCTCACCTGGAAAGAAAGAGCACCTTGCTTGTGAACACCTACTTGCTTCCTTAGCATTCATTAACCACCCCCCTCCTTCCACCAGTAATTATGGGGGAGATGGTTCCATCCTCCTTAGAAGTAGGTCTTGCTTCTCGGCAGATGGATTGGTCAGCATTCCATCTCTTGCTGATGGCCACACTGACTGTTCACAGGTTGACATTGTCCTTCTGCAGCACCATCCCTGACTTGAAAATGTCATGGTGAACTCCTGAGCTCCTCATTGAATGATTTTGCACAGGTCATGGGCCTCAAATCCATTCTTTCCTCGGAACGTTCCTCAGAATGTTCCATTCTTCCCTAGGAAGTGGAAACCCCTTTGGGCCAAGCCACGACTAGGGTTAGGGTTGAGTCCTGGGAAGTGGCAGGGGCTGAATGGCCAGCTGTGCCATGATATCCCTGTAGGGTTGAATTGAGGCCGCCTATGAGGGTGTGGATCAGGCTTAGGCTTTGGGTTCAAGGGCCAGCTGCTGGTGCGGGCCAGGCTTAGGTGTGGGCTCAGGATCCCTTTGTGCATCTCCATCCCTGCTGTAAAAATGTCAGGGTGCTTTCTTGGGCTCCTTACTGAGAAATTCTGGGCCGGTAATAAGCCACCAATTTGTTCTTTTCTCATACCTAGGAGGTGGGCCCCCTTAGGGAAAAGGCTTGGCACATGTTAGGGTGAGGGACAGTCCTGGGGTTGGGGTTCAGGGGATGGCGACTGTGTGTTCCAGGGTTAGGTTTTGGCACAAGATCCTCTGTGCAGCTCCATTCTGACCCTGGAAATGTCATGATGACTTCCTGGGAGTCTCTCTGACTAAGGCTGCATCGCTCAGGTCCCAGATCTATTCTTTTCTCAGACCTAGGAGGTGGGCTCCCGTAGGGCCAGAGCCATGGTTAGGGTTAGGGTGAGGTTTCAGGAGGTGTCAAGGGCTCAACCACCAGCACTGCAGTTATCTCCTTAGAGAACTGTGTTGAGGGCACATTGAGGGGTGGGTTAGACTTACGGTTTGGGTTCAGGAACCAGCCAATTGGGTTAGGGTTAGGGTTACGTTTGAGCTCAGGATCCATTCCTGCAACTCCATCACAGCATGGAAATTTCATGGCGACATCCTGGGTTCCTTGCTGAAATATTTTGCTCCAGTCCTTGCCCCAAATCCCTTATTTTCTCACACCTAAAAGGTGGGACCCCTCAGGGCAAGAGCCATGGCTAGGGTTAGGGTTAGGTTCCAGAAGGTGGCAGGGGTCAAACCACCATTAGTACAGAGATCTCCCTGGGCATGAGTTGAGGGTGCATGTTATAGCATGGTTCGGGTTCGGGTTCGGGTTCGGGTTCGGGTTCGGGTTCGGGTTCGGGTTCGGGTTCGGGTTCGGGTTCGGGGTTAGGGTTAGGGTTAGGGTTAGGGTTAGGGTTAGGGTTAGGGTTAGGGTTAGGGTTAGGGGTTAGGGTTAGGGTTAGGGTTAGGGTTAGGGTTAGGGTTAGGGTTAGGGTTAGGGTTAGGGTTCGGGTTCGGGTTAGGGTTAGGGTTAGGGTTAGGGTTAGGGTTAGGGTTCGGGTTAGGGTTAGGGTTAGGGTTCGGGTTAGGGTTCGGGTTCGGGTTAGGGTTCGGGTTCGGGTTCGGGTTAGGGTTAGGGTTCGGGTTCGGGTTAGGGTTAGGGTTAGGGTTAGGGGTTAGGGGTTAGGGTTAGGGTTAGGGTTAGGGTTAGGGTTAGGGTTAGGGTTAGGGTTAGGGTTAGGGTTAGGGTTAGGGTTAGGGTTAGGGTTAGGGTTTAGGGTTAGGGTTAGGGTTAGGGTTAGGGTTAGGGTTAGGGTTAGGGTTAGGGTTAGGGTTAGGGTTAGGGTTAGGGTTCGGGTTCGGGTTAGGGTTAGGGTTAGGGTTAGGGTTAGGGTTAGGGTTCGGGTTAGGGTTAGGGTTAGGGTTAGGGTTAGGGTTAGGGTTAGGGTTCGGGTTTAGGGTTAGGGTTAGGGTTAGGGTTAGGGTTAGGGTTAGGGTTAGGGTTAGGGTTAGGGTTCGGGTTCGGGTTCGGGTTCGGGTTCGGGTTCGGGTTCGGGTTCGGGTTCGGGTTCGGGTTCGGGTTCGGGTTCGGGTTAGGGTTAGGGTTAGGGTTAGGGTTTAGGGTTAGGGTTAGGGTTAGGGTTAGGGTTAGGGTTAGGGTTAGGGTTAGGGTTAGGGTTAGGGTTAGGGTTAGGGTTAGGGTTAGGGTTCGGGTTAGGGTTCGGGTTAGGGTTAGGGTTAGGGTTAGGGTTAGGGTTAGGGTTAGGGTTCGGGTTAGGGTTAGGGTTAGGGTTAGGGTTAGGGTTAGGGTTCGGGTTAGGGTTAGGGTTAGGGTTAGGGTTAGGGTTAGGGTTAGGGTTAGGGTTAGGGTTCGGGTTAGGGTTCGGGTTAGGGTTAGGGTTAGGGTTAGGGTTAGGGTTAGGGTTAGGGTTAGGGTTAGGGTTAGGGTTAGGGTTCGGGTTAGGGTTAGGGTTAGGGTTAGGGTTAGGGTTCGGGTTAGGGTTAGGGTTAGGGTTAGGGTTAGGGTTAGGGTTAGGGTTCGGGTTAGGGTTAGGGTTCGGGTTAGGGTTAGGGTTAGGGTTAGGGTTCGGGTTAGGGTTAGGGTTAGGGTTAGGGTTAGGGTTAGGGTTAGGGGTTAGGGTTAGGGTTAGGGTTCGGGTTAGGGTTAGGGTTAGGGTTAGGGTTAGGGTTAGGGTTAGGGTTAGGGTTAGGGTTAGGGTTCGGGTTCGGGTTAGGGTTAGGGTTAGGGTTAGGGTTAGGGTTAGGGTTAGGGTTCGGGTTCGGGTTAGGGTTAGGGTTAGGGTTAGGGTTAGGGTTAGGGTTAGGGTTAGGGTTAGGGTTAGGGTTCGGGTTAGGGTTAGGGTTAGGGTTAGGGTTAGGGTTAGGGTTAGGGTTAGGGTTAGGGTTAGGGTTAGGGTTCGGGTTAGGGTTAGGGTTAGGGTTAGGGTTCGGGTTAGGGTTAGGGTTAGGGTTAGGGTTAGGGTTAGGGTTAGGGTTAGGGTTCGGGTTAGGGTTAGGGTTAGGGTTAGGGTTAGGGTTAGGGTTAGGGTTAGGGTTAGGGTTCGGGTTAGGGTTCGGGTTAGGGTTAGGGTTAGGGTTAGGGTTAGGGTTAGGGTTCGGGTTCGGGTTAGGGTTAGGGTTCGGGTTAGGGTTAGGGTTAGGGTTAGGGTTAGGGTTAGGGTTAGGGTTAGGGTTAGGGTTAGGGTTCGGGTTAGGGTTAGGGTTAGGGTTAGGGTTAGGGTTCGGGTTAGGGTTAGGGTTCGGGTTCGGGTTAGGGTTAGGGTTAGGGTTAGGGTTAGGGTTCGGGTTCGGGTTAGGGTTAGGGTTAGGGTTAGGGTTCGGGTTAGGGTTAGGGTTAGGGTTAGGGTTAGGGTTAGGGTTAGGGTTAGGGTTAGGGTTAGGGTTAGGGTTAGGGTTAGGGTTAGGGTTTAGGGTTAGGGTTAGGGTTAGGGTTCGGGTTAGGGTTAGGGTTAGGGTTAGGGTTAGGGTTAGGGTTAGGGTTAGGGTTAGGGTTAGGGTTAGGGTTAGGGTTAGGGTTAGGGTTCGGGTTAGGGTTAGGGTTAGGGTTAGGGTTCGGGTTCGGGTTAGGGTTAGGGTTAGGGTTAGGGTTAGGGTTAGGGTTCGGGTTAGGGTTAGGGTTAGGGTTAGGGTTAGGGTTAGGGTTAGGGTTAGGGTTAGGGTTAGGGTTAGGGTTAGGGTTCGGGTTAGGGTTAGGGTTAGGGTTCGGGTTCGGGTTAGGGTTAGGGTTAGGGTTAGGGTTAGGGTTAGGGTTAGGGTTAGGGTTAGGGTTAGGGTTAGGGTTAGGGTTAGGGTTAGGGTTAGGGTTAGGGTTAGGGTTAGGGTTAGGGTTAGGGTTAGGGTTAGGGTTAGGGTTAGGGTTAGGGTTAGGGTTAGGGTTAGGGTTAGGGTTAGGGTTAGGGTTAGGGTTAGGGTTAGGGTTAGGGTTAGGGTTAGGGTTAGGGTTAGGGTTAGGGTTAGGGTTAGGGTTAGGGTTAGGGTTAGGGTTAGGGTTAGGGTTAGGGTTAGGGTTAGGGTTAGGGTTAGGGTTAGGGTTAGGGTTAGGGTTAGGGTTAGGGTTAGGGTTTAGGGTTAGGGTTAGGGTTAGGGTTAGGGTTAGGGTTAGGGTTAGGGTTAGGGTTAGGGTTAGGGTTAGGGTTAGGGTTAGGGTTAGGGTTAGGGTTAGGGTTAGGGTTAGGGTTAGGGTTAGGGTTAGGGTTAGGGTTAGGGTTAGGGTTAGGGTTAGGGTTAGGGTTAGGGTTAGGGTTAGGGTTAGGGTTAGGGTTAGGGTTAGGGTTAGGGTTAGGGTTAGGGTTAGGGTTAGGGTTAGGGTTAGGGTTAGGGTTAGGGTTAGGGTTAGGGTTAGGGTTAGGGTTAGGGTTAGGGTTAGGGTTAGGGTTAGGGTTAGGGTTAGGGTTAGGGTTAGGGTTAGGGTTAGGGTTAGGGTTAGGGTTAGGGTTAGGGTTAGGGTTAGGGTTAGGGTTAGGGTTAGGGTTAGGGTTAGGGTTAGGGTTAGGGTTAGGGTTAGGGTTAGGGTTAGGGTTAGGGTTAGGGTTAGGGTTAGGGTTAGGGTTAGGGTTAGGGTTAGGGTTAGGGTTAGGGTTAGGGTTAGGGTTAGGGTTAGGGTTAGGGTTAGGGTTAGGGTTAGGGTTAGGGTTAGGGTTAGGGTTAGGGTTAGGGTTAGGGTTAGGGTTAGGGTTAGGGTTAGGGTTAGGGTTAGGGTTAGGGTTAGGGTTAGGGTTAGGGTTAGGGTTAGGGTTAGGGTTAGGGTTAGGGTTAGGGTTAGGGTTAGGGTTAGGGTTAGGGTTAGGGTTAGGGTTAGGGTTAGGGTTAGGGTTAGGGTTAGGGTTAGGGTTAGGGTTAGGGTTAGGGTTAGGGTTAGGGTTAGGGTTAGGGTTAGGGTTAGGGTTAGGGTTAGGGTTAGGGTTAGGGTTAGGGTTAGGGTTAGGGTTAGGGGTTAGGGTTAGGGTTAGGGTTAGGGTTAGGGTTAGGGGTTAGGGTTAGGGTTAGGGTTAGGGTTAGGGTTAGGGTTAGGGTTAGGGTTAGGGTTAGGGTTAGGGTTAGGGTTAGGGTTAGGGTTAGGGTTAGGGTTAGGGTTAGGGTTAGGGTTAGGGTTAGGGTTAGGGTTAGGGTTAGGGTTAGGGTTAGGGTTAGGGTTAGGGTTAGGGTTAGGGTTAGGGTTAGGGTTAGGGTTAGGGTTAGGGTTAGGGTTAGGGTTAGGGTTAGGGTTAGGGTTAGGGTTAGGGTTAGGGTTAGGGTTAGGGTTAGGGTTAGGGTTAGGGTTAGGGTTAGGGTTAGGGTTAGGGTTAGGGTTAGGGTTAGGGGGGGTTAGGGTTAGGGTTAGGGTTAGGGTTAGGGTTAGGGTTAGGGTTAGGGTTAGGGTTAGGGTTAGGGTTAGGGTTAGGGTTAGGGTTAGGGTTAGGGTTAGGGTTAGGGTTAGGGTTAGGGTTAGGGTTAGGGTTAGGGTTAGGGTTAGGGTTAGGGTTAGGGTTAGGGTTAGGGTTAGGGTTAGGGTTAGGGTTA
>NC_058374.1:142150000-142157500 GCF_018350175.1 Felis catus
TTTAACTTTAACTTTAACTTTAACTTTAACTTTAACTTTAACTTTAACTTTAACTTTAACTTTAACTTTAACTTTAACTTTAACTTTAACTTTAACTTTAACTTTAACTTTAACTTTAACTTTAACTTTAACTTTAACTTTAACTTTAACTTTAACTTTAACTTTAACTTTAACTTTAACTTTAACTTTAACTTTAACTTTAACTTTAACTTTAACTTTAACTTTAACTTTAACTTTAACTTTAACTTTAACTTTAACTTTAACTTTAACTTTAACTTTAACTTTAACTTTAACTTTAACTTTAACTTTAACTTTAACTTTAACTTTAACTTTAACTTTAACTTTAACTTTAACTTTAACTTTAACTTTAACTTTAACTTTAACTTTAACTTTAACTTTAACTTTAACTTTAACTTTAACTTTAACTTTAACTTTAACTTTAACTTTAACTTTAACTTTAACTTTAACTTTAACTTTAACTTTAACTTAACTTTAACTTTAACTTTAACTTTAACTTTAACTTTAACTTTAACTTTAACTTTAACTTTAACTTTAACTTTAACTTTAACTTTAACTTTAACTTTAACCTTTAACTTTAACTTTAACTTTAACTTTAACTTTAACTTTAACTTTAACTTTAACTTTAACTTTAACTTTAACTTTAACTTTAACTTTAACTTTAACTTTAACTTTAACTTTAACTTTAACTTTAACTTTAACTTTAACTTTAACTTTAACTTTAACTTTAACTTTAACTTTAACTTTAACTTTAACTTTAACTTTAACTTTAACTTTAACTTTAACTTTAACTTTAACTTTAACTTTAACTTTAACTTTAACTTTAACTTTAACTTTAACTTTAACTTTAACTTTAACTTTAACTTTAACTTTAACTTTAACTTTAACTTTAACTTTAACTTTAACTTTAACTTAACTTTAACTTTAACTTTAACTTTAACTTAACTTTAACTTTAACTTTAACTTTAACTTTAACTTTAACTTTAACTTTAACTTTAACTTTAACTTTAACTTTAACTTTAACTTTAACTTTAACTTTAACTTTAACTTTAACTTTAACTTTAACTTTAACTTTAACTTTAACTTTAACTTTAACTTTAACTTTAACTTTAACTTTAACTTTAACTTTAACTTTAACTTTAACTTTAACTTTAACTTTAACTTTAACTTTAACTTTAACTTTAACTTTAACTTTAACTTTAACTTTAACTTTAACTTTAACTTTAACTTTAACTTTAACTTTAACTTTAACTTTAACTTTAACTTTAACTTTAACTTTAACTTTAACTTTAACTTTAACTTTAACTTTAACTGTAACTTTAACTTTAACTTTAACTTTAACTTTAACTTTAACTTTAACTTTAACTTTAACTTTAACTTTAACTTTAACTTTAACTTTAACTTTAACTTTAACTTTAACTTTAACTTTAACTTTAACTTTAACTTTAACTTTAACTTTAACTTTAACTTTAAACTTTAACTTTAACTTTAACTTTAACTTTAACTTTAACTTTAACTTTAACTTTAACTTTAACTTTAACTTTAACTTTAACTTTAACTTTAACTTTAACTTTAACTTTAACTTTAACTTTAACTTTAACTTTAACTTTAACTTTAACTTTAACTTTAACTTTAACTTTAACTTTAACTTTAACTTTAACTTTAACTTTAACTTTAACTTTAACTTTAACTTTAACTTTAACTTTAACTTTAACTGTAACTTTAACTTTAACTTTAACTTTAACTTTAACTTTAACTTTAACTTTAACTTTAACTTTAACTTTAACTTTAACTTTAACTTTAACTTTAACTTTAACTTTAACTTTAACTTTAACTTTAACTTTAACTTTAACTTTAACTTTAACTTAACTTTAACTTTAACTTTAACTTTAACTTTAACTTTAACTTTAACTTTAACTTTAACTTTAACTTTAACTTTAACTTTAACTTTAACTTTAACTTTAACTTTAACTTTAACTTTAACTTTAACTTTAACTTTAACTTTAACTTTAACTTTAACTTTAACTTTAACTTTAACTTTAACTTTAACTTTAACTTTAACTTTAACTTTAACTTTAACTTTAACTTTAACTTTAACTTTAACTTTAACTTTAACTTTAACTTTAACTTTAACTTTAACTTTAACTTTAACTTTAACTTTAACTTTAACTTTAACTTTAACTTTAACTTTAACTTTAACTTTAACTTTAACTTTAACTTTAACTTTAACTTTAACTTTAACTTTAACTTAACTTAACTTTAACTTTAACTTTAACTTTAACTTTAACTTTAACTTTAACTTTAACTTTAACTTTAACTTTAACTTTAACTTTAACTTTAACTTTAACTTTAACTTTAACTTTAACTTTAACTTTAACTTTAACTTTAACTTTAACTTTAACTTTAACTTTAACTTTAACTTTAACTTTAACTTTAACTTTAACTTTAACTTTAACTTTAACTTTAACTTTAACTTTAACTTTAACTTTAACTTTAACTTTAACTTTAACTTTAACTTTAACTTTAACTTTAACTTTAACTTTAACTTTAACTTTAACTTAACTTTAACTTTAACTTTAACTTTAACTTTAACTTTAACTTTAACTTTAACTTTAACTTTAACTTTAACTTTAACTTTAACTTTAACTTTAACTTTAACTTTAACTTTAACTTTAACTTTAACTTTAACTTTAACTTTAACTTTAACTTTAACTTTAACTTTAACTTTAACTTTAACTTTAACTTTAACTTTAACTTTAACTTTAACTTTAACTTTAACTTTAACTTTAACTTTAACTTTAACTTTAACTTTAACTTTAACTTTAACTTTAACTTTAACTTTAACTTTAACTTTAACTTTAACTTTAACTTTAACTTTAACTTTAACTTTAACTTTAACTTTAACTTTAACTTTAACTTTAACTTTAACTTTAACTTTAACTTTAACTTTAACTTTAACTTTAACTTTAACTTTAACTTTAACTTTAACTTTAACTTTAACTTTAACTTTAACTTAACTTTAACTTTAACTTTAACTTTAACTTTAACTTTAACTTTAACTTTAACTTTAACTTTAACTTTAACTTAACTTTAACTTTAACTTTAACTTTAACGTAACTTTAACTTTAACTTTAACTTTAACTTTAACTTTAACTTTAACTTTAACTTTAACTTTAACTTTAACTTTAACTTTAACTTTAACTTTAACTTTAACTTTAACTTTAACTTTAACTTTAACTTTAACTTTAACTTTAACTTTAACTTTAACTTTAACTTTAACTTTAACTTTAACTTTAACTTTAACTTTAACTTTAACTTTAACTTTAACTTTAACTTTAACTTTAACTTTAACTTTAACTTTAACTTTAACTTTAACTTTAACTTTAACTTTAACTTTAACTTTAACTTTAACTTTAACTTTAACTTTAACTTTAACTTTAACTTTAACTTTAACTTTAACTTTAACTTTAACTTTAACTTTAACTTTAACTTTAACTTTAACTTTAACTTTAACTTTAACTTTAACTTTAAACTTTAACTTTAACTTTAACTTTAACTTTAACTTTAACTTTAACTTTAACTTTAACTTTAACTTTAACTTTAACTTTAACTTTAACTTTAACTTTAACTTTAACTTTAACTTTAACTTTAACTTAACTTTAACTTTAACTTTAACTTTAACTTTAACTTTAACTTTAACTTTAACTTTAACTTTAACTTTAACTTTAACTTTAACTTTAACTTTAACTTTAACTTTAAACTTTAACTTTAACTTTAACTTTAACTTTAACTTTAACTTTAACTTTAACTTTAACTTTAACTTTAACTTTAACTTTAACTTTAACTTTAACTTTAACTTTAACTTTAACTTTAACTTTAACTTTAACTTTAACTTTAACTTTAACTTTAACTTTAACTTTAACTTTAACTTTAACTTTAACTTTAACTTTAACTTTAACTTTAACTTTAACTTTAACTTTAACTTTAACTTTAACTTTAACTTTAACTTTAACTTTAACTTAACTTTAACTTTAACTTTAACTTTAACTTTAACTTTAACTTTAACTTTAACTTTAACTTTAACTTTAACTTTAACTTTAACTTTAACTTTAACTTTAACTTTAACTTTAACTTTAACTTTAACTTTAACTTTAACTTTAACTTTAACTTTAACTTTAACTTTAACTTTAACTTTAACTTTAACTTTAACTTTAACTTTAACTTTAACTTTAACTTTAACTTTAACTTTAACTTTAACTTTAACTTTAACTTTAACTTTAACTTTAACTTTAACTTTAACTTTAACTTTAACTTTAACTTTAACTTTAACTTTAACTTTAACTTTAACTTTAACTTTAACTTTAACTTTAACTTTAACTTTAACTTTAACTTTAACTTTAACTTTAACTTTAACTTTAACTTTAACTTTAACTTTAACTTTAACTTTAACTTTAACTTTAACTTTAACTTTAACTTTAACTTTAACTTTAACTTTAACTTTAACTTTAACTTTAACTTTAACTTTAACTTTAACTTTAACTTTAACTTTAACTTTAACTTTAACTTTAACTTTAACTTTAACTTTAACTTTAACTTTAACTTTAACTTTAACTTTAACTTTAACTTTAACTTTAACTTTAACTTTAACTTTAACTTTAACTTTAACTTTAACTTTAACTTTAACTTTAACTTTAACTTTAACTTTAACTTTAACTTTAACTTTAACTTTAACTTTAACTTTAACTTTAACTTTAACTTAACTTTAACTTTAACTTTAACTTTAACTTTAACTTTAACTTTAACTTTAACTTTAACTTTAACTTTAACTTTAACTTTAACTTTAACTTTAACTTTAACTTTAACTTTAACTTTAACTTTAACTTTAACTTTAACTTTAACTTTAACTTTAACTTTAACTTTAACTTTAACTTTAACTTTAACTTTAACTTTAACTTTAACTTTAACTTTAACTTTAACTTTAACTTTAACTTTAACTTTAACTTTAACTTTAACTTTAACTTTAACTTTAACTTTAACTTTAACTTTAACTTTAACTTTAACTTTAACTTTAACTTTAACTTTAACTTTAACTTTAACTTTAACTTTAACTTTAACTTTAACTTTAACTTTAACTTTAACTTTAACTTTAACTTTAACTTTAACTTTAACTTTAACTTTAACTTTAACTTTAACTTTAACTTTAACTTTAACTTTAACTTTAACTTTAACTTTAACTTTAACTTTAACTTTAACTTTAACTTTAACTTTAACTTTAACTTTAACTTTAACTTTAACTTTAACTTTAACTTTAACTTTAACTTTAACTTTAACTTTAACTTTAACTTTAACTTTAACTTTAACTTTAACTTTAACTTTAACTTTAACTTTAACTTTAACTTTAACTTTAACTTTAACTTTAACTTTAACTTTAACTTTAACTTTAACTTTAACTTTAACTTTAACTTTAACTTTAACTTTAACTTTAACTTTAACTTTAACTTTAACTTTAACTTTAACTTTAACTTTAACTTTAACTTTAACTTTAACTTTAACTTTAACTTTAACTTTAACTTTAACTTTAACTTTAACTTTAACTTTAACTTTAACTTTAACTTTAACTTTAACTTTAACTTTAACTTTAACTTTAACTTTAACTTTAACTTTAACTTTAACTTTAACTTTAACTTTAACTTTAACTTTAACTTTAACTTTAACTTTAACTTTAACTTAACTTTAACTTTAACTTTAACTTTAACTTTAACTTTAACTTTAACTTTTAACTTTAACTTTAACTTTAACTTTAACTTTAACTTTAACTTTAACTTTAACTTTAACTTTAACTTTAACTTTTAACTTTAACTTTAACTTTAACTTTAACTTTAACTTTAACTTTAACTTTAACTTTAACTTTAACTTTAACTTTAACTTTAACTTTAACTTTAACTTTAACTTTAACTTTAACTTTAACTTTAACTTTAACTTTAACTTTAACTTTAACTTTAACTTTAACTTTAACTTTAACTTTAACTTTAACTTTAACTTTAACTTTAACTTTAACTTTAACTTTAACTTTAACTTTAACTTTAACTTTAACTTTAACTTTAACTTTAACTTTAACTTTAACTTTAACTTTAACTTTAACTTTAACTTTAACTTTAACTTTAACTTTAACTTTAACTTTAACTTTAACTTTAACTTTAACTTTAACTTTAACTTTAACTTTAACTTTAACTTTAACTTTAACTTTAACTTTAACTTTAACTTTAACTTTAACTTTAACTTTAACTTTAACTTTAACTTTAACTTTAACTTTAACTTTAACTTTAACTTTAACTTTAACTTTAACTTTAACTTTAACTTTAACTTTAACTTTAACTTTAACTTTAACTTTAACTTTAACTTTAACTTTAACTTTAACTTTAACTTTAACTTTAACTTTAACTTTAACTTTAACTTTAACTTTAACTTTAACTTTAACTTTAACTTTAACTTTAACTTTAACTTTAACTTTAACTTTAACTTTAACTTTAACTTTAACTTTAACTTTAACTTTAACTTTAACTTTAACTTTAACTTTAACTTTAACTTTAACTTTAACTTTAACTTTAACTTTAACTTTAACTTTAACTTTAACTTTAACTTTAACTTTAACTTTAACTTTAACTTTAACTTTAACTTTAACTTTAACTTTAACTTTAACTTTAACTTTAACTTTAACTTTAACTTTAACTTTAACTTTAACTTTAACTTTAACTTTAACTTTAACTTTAACTTTAACTTTAACTTTAACTTTAACTTTAACTTTAACTTTAACTTTAACTTTAACTTTAACTTTAACTTTAACTTTAACTTTAACTTTAACTTTAACTTTAACTTTAACTTTAACTTTAACTTTAACTTTAACTTTAACTTTAACTTTAACTTTAACTTTAACTTTAACTTTAACTTTAACTTTAACTTTAACTTTAACTTTAACTTTAACTTTAACTTTAACTTTAACTTTAACTTTAACTTTAACTTTAACTTTAACTTTAACTTTAACTTTAACTTTAACTTTAACTTTAACTTTAACTTTAACTTTAACTTTAACTTTAACTTTAACTTTAACTTTAACTTTAACTTTAACTTTAACTTTAACTTTAACTTTAACTTTAACTTTAACTTTAACTTTAACTTTAACTTTAACTTTAACTTTAACTTTAACTTTAACTTTAACTTTAACTTTAACTTTAACTTTAACTTTAACTTTAACTTTAACTTTAACTTTAACTTTAACTTTAACTTTAACTTTAACTTTAACTTTAACTTTAACTTTAACTTTAACTTTAACTTTAACTTTAACTTTAACTTTAACTTTAACTTTAACTTTAACTTTAACTTTAACTTTAACTTTAACTTTAACTTTAACTTTAACTTTAACTTTAACTTTAACTTTAACTTTAACTTTAACTTAACTTTAACTTTAACTTTAACTTTAACTTT
>NC_058374.1:142162500-142168536 GCF_018350175.1 Felis catus
AACTTTAACTTTAACTTTAACTTTAACTTTAACTTTAACTTTAACTTTAACTTTAACTTTAACTTTAACTTTAACTTTAACTTTAACTTTAACTTTAACTTTAACTTTAACTTTAACTTTAACTTTAACTTAACTTTAACTTTAACTTTAACTTTAACTTTAACTTTAACTTTAACTTTAACTTTAACTTTAACTTTAACTTTAACTTTAACTTTAACTTTAACTTTAACTTTAACTTTAACTTTAACTTTAACTTTAACTTTAACTTTAACTTTAACTTTAACTTTAACTTTAACTTTAACTTTAACTTTAACTTTAACTTTAACTTTAACTTTAACTTTAACTTTAACTTTAACTTTAACTTTAACTTTAACTTTAACTTTAACTTTAACTTTAACTTTAACTTTAACTTTAACTTTAACTTTAACTTTAACTTTAACTTTAACTTTAACTTTAACTTTAACTTTAACTTTAACTTTAACTTTAACTTTAACTTTAACTTTAACTTTAACTTTAACTTTAACTTTAACTTTAACTTTAACTTTAACTTTAACTTTAACTTTAACTTTAACTTTAACTTTAACTTTAACTTTAACTTTAACTTTAACTTTAACTTTAACTTTAACTTTAACTTTAACTTTAACTTTAACTTTAACTTTAACTTTAACTTTAACTTTAACTTTAACTTTAACTTTAACTTTAACTTTAACTTTAACTTTAACTTTAACTTTAACTTTAACTTTAACTTTAACTTTAACTTTAACTTTAACTTTAACTTTAACTTTAACTTTAACTTTAACTTTAACTTTAACTTTAACTTTAACTTTAACTTTAACTTTAACTTTAACTTTAACTTTAACTTTAACTTTAACTTTAACTTTAACTTTAACTTTAACTTTAACTTTAACTTTTTTAACTTTAACTTTAACTTTAACTTTAACTTTAACTTTAACTTTAACTTTAACTTTAACTTTAACTTTAACTTTAACTTTAACTTTAACTTTAACTTTAACTTTAACTTTAACTTTAACTTTAACTTTAACTTTAACTTTAACTTTAACTTTAACTTTAACTTTAACTTTAACTTTAACTTTAACTTTAACTTTAACTTTAACTTTAACTTTAACTTTAACTTTAACTTTAACTTTAACTTTAACTTTAACTTTAACTTTAACTTTAACTTTAACTTTTAACTTTAACTTTAACTTTAACTTTAACTTTAACTTTAACTTTAACTTTAACTTTAACTTTAACTTTAACTTTAACTTTAACTTTAACTTTAACTTTAACTTTAACTTTAACTTTAACTTTAACTTTAACTTTAACTTTAACTTTAACTTTAACTTTAACTTTAACTTTAACTTTAACTTTAACTTTAACTTTAACTTTAACTTTAACTTTAACTTTAACTTAACTTTAACTTTAACTTTAACTTTAACTTTAACTTTAACTTTAACTTTAACTTTAACTTTAACTTTAACTTTAACTTTAACTTTAACTTTAACTTTAACTTTAACTTTAACTTTAACTTTAACTTTAACTTTAACTTTAACTTTAACTTTAACTTTAACTTTAACTTTAACTTTAACTTTAACTTTAACTTTAACTTTAACTTTAACTTTAACTTTAACTTTAACTTTAACTTTAACTTTAACTTTAACTTTAACTTTAACTTTAACTTTAACTTTAACTTTAACTTTAACTTTAACTTTAACTTTAACTTTAACTTTAACTTTAACTTTAACTTTAACTTTAACTTTAACTTTAACTTTAACTTTAACTTTAACTTTAACTTTAACTTTAACTTTAACTTTAACTTTAACTTTAACTTTAACTTTAACTTTAACTTTAACTTTAACTTTAACTTTAACTTTAACTTTAACTTTAACTTTAACTTTAACTTTAACTTTAACTTTAACTTTAACTTTAACTTTAACTTTAACTTTAACTTTAACTTTAACTTTAACTTTAACTTTAACTTTAACTTTAACTTTAACTTTAACTTTAACTTTAACTTTAACTTTAACTTTAACTTTAACTTTAACTTTAACTTTAACTTTAACTTTAACTTTAACTTTAAACTTTAACTTTAACTTTAACTTTAACTTTAACTTTAACTTTAACTTTAACTTTAACTTTAACTTTAACTTTAACTTTAACTTTAACTTTAACTTTAACTTTAACTTTAACTTTAACTTTAACTTTAACTTTAACTTTAACTTTAACTTTAACTTTAACTTTAACTTTAACTTTAACTTTAACTTTAACTTTAACTTTAACTTTAACTTTAACTTTAACTTTAACTTTAACTTTAACTTTAACTTTAACTTTAACTTTAACTTTAACTTTAACTTTAACTTTAACTTAACTTTAACTTTAACTTTAACTTTAACTTTAACTTTAACTTTAACTTTAACTTTAACTTTAACTTTAACTTTAACTTTAACTTTAACTTTAACTTTAACTTTAACTTTAACTTTAACTTTAACTTTAACTTTAACTTTAACTTTAACTTTAACTTTAACTTTAACTTTAACTTTAACTTTAACTTTAACTTTAACTTTAACTTTAACTTTAACTTTAACTTTAACTTTAACTTTAACTTTAACTTTAACTTTAACTTTAACTTTAACTTTAACTTTAACTTTAACTTTAACTTTAACTTTAACTTTAACTTTAACTTTAACTTTAACTTTAACTTTAACTTTAACTTTAACTTTAACTTTAACTTTAACTTTAACTTTAACTTTAACTTTAACTTTAACTTTAACTTAACTTTAACTTTAACTTTAACTTTAACTTTAACTTTAACTTTAACTTTAACTTTAACTTTAACTTTAACTTTAACTTTAACTTTAACTTTAACTTTAACTTTAACTTTAACTGTTTAACTTTAACTTTAACTTTAACTTTAACTTTAACTTTAACTTTAACTTTAACTTTAACTTTAACTTTAACTTTAACTTTAACTTTAACTTTAACTTTAACTTTAACTTTAACTTTAACTTTAACTTTAACTTTAACTTTAACTTTAACTTTAACTTTAACTTTAACTTTAACTTTAACTTTAACTTTAACTTAACTTTAACTTTAACTTTAACTTTAACTTTAACTTTAACTTTAACTTTAACTTTAACTTTAACTTTAACTTTAACTTTAACTTTAACTTTAACTTTAACTTTAACTTTAACTTTAACTTTAACTTTAACTTTAACTTTAACTTTAACTTTAACTTTAACTTTAACTTTAACTTTAACTTTAACTTTAACTTTAACTTTAACTTTAACTTTAACTTTAACTTTAACTTTAACTTTAACTTTAACTTTAACTTTAACTTTAACTTTAACTTTAACTTTAACTTTAACTTTAACTTTAACTTTAACTTTAACTTAACTTTAACTTTAACTTTAACTTTAACTTTAACTTAACTTTAACTTTAACTTTAACTTTAACTTTAACTTTAACTTTAACTTTAACTTTAACTTTAACTTTAACTTAACTTTAACTTTAACTTTAACTTTAACTTTAACTTTAACTTTAACTTTAACTTTAACTTTAACTTTAACTTTAACTTTAACTTTAACTTTAACTTTAACTTTAACTTTAACTTTTAACTTTAACTTTAACTTTAACTTTAACTTTAACTTTAACTTTAACTTTAACTTTAACTTTAACTTTAACTTTAACTTTAACTTTAACTTTAACTTTAACTTTAACTTTAACTTTAACTTTAACTTTAACTTTAACTTTAACTTTAACTTTAACTTTAACTTTAACTTTAACTTTAACTTTAACTTTAACTTTAACTTTAACTTTAACTTTAACTTTAACTTTAACTTTAACTTTAACTTTAACTTTAACTTTAACTTTAACTTTAACTTTAACTTTAACTTTAACTTTAACTTTAACTTTAACTTTAACTTTAACTTTAACTTTAACTTTAACTTTAACTTTAACTTTAACTTTAACTTTAACTTTAACTTTAACTTTAACTTTAACTTTAACTTTAACTTTAACTTAACTTTAACTTTAACTTTAACTTTAACTTAACTTTAACTTTAACTTTAACTTTAACTTTAACTTTAACTTTAACTTTAACTTTAACTTTAACTTTAACTTTAACTTTAACTTTAACTTTAACTTTAACTTTAACTTTTAACTTTAACTTTAACTTTAACTTTAACTTTAACTTTAACTTTAACTTTAACTTTAACTTTAACTTTAACTTTAACTTTAACGTTAACTTTAACTTTAACTTTAACTTTAACTTTAACTTTAACTTTAACTTTAACTTTAACTTTAACTTTAACTTTAACTTTAACTTTAACTTTAACTTTAACTTTAACTTTAACTTTAACTTTAACTTTAACTTTAACTTTAACTTTAACTTTAACTTTAACTTTAACTTTAACTTTAACTTTAACTTTAACTTTAACTTTAACTTTAACTTTAACTTTAACTTTAACTTTAACTTTAACTTTAACTTTAACTTTAACTTTAACTTTAACTTTAACTTAACTTTAACTTTAACTTTAACTTTAACTTTAACTTTAACTTTAACTTTAACTTTAACTTTAACTTTAACTTTAACTTTAACTTTAACTTTAACTTTAACTTTAACTTTAACTTTAACTTTAACTTTAACTTTAACTTTAACTTTAACTTTAACTTTAACTTTAACTTTAACTTTAACTTTAACTTTAACTTTAACTTTAACTTTAACTTTAACTTTAACTTTAACTTTAACTTTAACTTTAACTTTAACTTTAACTTTAACTTTAACTTTAACTTTAACTTAACTTTAACTTTAACTTTAACTTTAACTTTAACTTTAACTTTAACTTTAACTTTAACTTTAACTTTAACTTTAACTTTAACTTTAAACTTTAACTTTAACTTTAACTTTAACTTTAACTTTAACTTTAACTTTAACTTTAACTTTAACTTTAACTTTAACTTTAACTTTAACTTTAACTTTAACTTTAACTTTAACTTTAACTTTAACTTTAACTTTAACTTTAACTTTAACTTTAACTTTAACTTTAACTTTAACTTTAACTTTAACTTTAACTTTAACTTTAACTTTAACTTTAACTTTAACTTTAACTTTAACTTTAACTTTAACTTTAACTTTAACTTTAACTTTAACTTTAACTTTAACTTTAACTTTAACTTTAACTTTAACTTTAACTTTAACTTTAACTTTAACTTTAACTTTAAACTTTAACTTTAACTTTAACTTTAACTTTAACTTTAACTTTAACTTTAACTGTAACTTTAACTTTAACTTTAACTTTAACTTTAACTTTAACTTTAACTTTAACTTTAACTTTAACTTTAACTTTAACTTTAACTTTAACTTTAACTTTAACTTTAACTTTAACTTTAACTTTAACTTTAACTTTAAACTTTAACTTTAACTTTAACTTTAACTTTAACTTTAACTTTAACTTTAACTTTAACTTTAACTTAACTTTAACTTTAACTTTAACTTTAACTTTAACTTTAACTTTAACTTTAACTTTAACTTTAACTTTAACTTTAACTTTAACTTTAACTTTAACTTTAACTTTAACTTTAACTTTAACGTTAACTTTAACTTTAACTTTAACTTTAACTTTAACTTTAACTTTAACTTTAACTTTAACTTTAACTTTAACTTTAACTTTAACTTTAACTTTAACTTTAACTTTAACTTTAACTTTAACTTTAACTTTAACTTTAACTTTAACTTTAACTTTAACTTTAACTTTAACTTTAACTTTAACTTTAACTTTAACTTTAACTTTAACTTTAACTTTTAACTTTAACTTTAACTTTAACTTTAACTTTAACTTTAACTTTAACTTTAACTTTAACTTTAACTTTAACTTTTAACTTTAACTTTAACTTTAACTTTAACTTTAACGTTAACTTTAACTTTAACCTTTAACTTTTAACTTTAACTTTAACTTTAACTTTAACTTTAACTTTAACTTTAACTTTAACTTTAACTTTAACTTTAACTTTAACTTTAACTTTAACTTTAACTTTAAC